>NC_079190.1:510524629-510824629 GCF_029499605.1 Hyla sarda | reverse complement strand
TGCCCTGCTGTGCTATGAGCACAGTGCTGGCTCCTGCCTGTATGACTGACAGGCAGGGAGTAGTACTGAGCTTGTCTGTGTCCCGGCTGCAGTCTGAGATTTAGGACCCCAGCATGAGTCTGAAATCTAGAAAAAGGGCTTGCGGCCAGGACTGGTAGGGAGACCTCTAGTGGTCATTTCTTCAAAGTGGAAAATTAAATAGAAAGAAGCATATTTTTTAATAGAATGCAATTGGAAAGTTATTTTGCATATATTAATCCATAATATATCAAAATTTATTTTTGATGAAAGGTACCCTTTAAGCAAGATCCCAAAGGATAGGAGATAAGATGTCTAATCGTGGGGGTCCCGCCGCTGGGGACCCCCGTGATCTCCGCTGCGGCACCCCAGTCATCCGGTGCACGGAGTGAACTCCGTTCTGTGCCTGATGACTGGTGACTAAAGCCACCATGCCCCCTCCATTCATGTCTATGGGAGGAGGCGCGACGGCTACGGCTCCAAGCTGCCGGCCCAGAGATGGCGGGGATCCCCAGCAGACATCTTATCCCCTCCCATCCTTTGCCAAGGGTTAAGATGTTTTCCGGCGGAGTACCCCTTTACTATTTAAAAGGCGTGATCGCTATTGATCACAGCATTTAATGACGCGGACGCGAGCCATATTCCCCTCACCCGACGCACGATGTTACCGGTACATCATGCATCAGGAAGGGGTTAAAAATCTTCTCGGGTGGTAATTTTTTGCCCCTTATGACGGTGTCGCCTGGGTCCAGTAGACCCAGCAGGACCCATTGTACGGCTTGTGACTTTACTGAACGTACATAGACCTCATGTATTAGAGATGGAATCTAGTGATGAGCGGTAGGAGCCATATTGAATATTTCGCGAATATTATGACGATTATTCTTCCTATCTTCGCGGAATTTGCATATTCGCTATGTTCGTTCACTTTTTCGCATGAAAAATTTGCATAAATATATGCACGTGAAAATTTGAATGAATTTGCATGTAAAAAAATTAACAAAAAAAATAAATAATATTCGTCATTACAAATATATAGCACTATATTCTAAATGTTGACGAAATCGCAAAGTGACGATATTCGCGATAAAAATTCGCATTACCAATATTCGGGCTCAACAACTAATGAAATCCAGACTCATTAGCTGCTGAAGTTGAGTTGTTTTTTTCTGTCTAAGTGCTCTCTGATGACACCTGTCTCGGGAACTGTCCAGAGTAGAAGCAAATCCCCATAGCAAACCTCTGTGCAGTTCCCGAGACAGACAGAGGTGTCAGCAGAGAGCACTGTTGCCAGACAGAAAAGAACAACTCAACTTCAGCAGCTGATAATTATTGGAAGGATTAAGGTTTTTAAATAGAAGTAATTTGTAAATCTGTTTAACTTTCTGGATGCATGCAGAATAACTTAACTTTCTGGATGCATGCAGAATTTCTCAACAACTAATGAAATCCAGACCCACTAGAAGAATTTTTTTGATGCAAAACTACAACTCCCAGCATGCCCGGACAGCCAACGGCTGTCCGGGCATGCTGGGAGTTGTAGTTTTGCAACGGCCGGAGGTGCCAGCCGGGAAACATTGGGTTCACAATTTTGCAGGGTTGATTGAGCGATCACATATTTCACTCTCTTACACATTATTTTAGATTTTTTTTCCCCTTAAACATAAAGCAGTTCCCCGCTCACCAGGGAGATGATTTACCCCTTTAATGGCCCCTATTAAATCTCTCAGCGCAGACCCTTTGGCTTGTCACAGACGGGTCTATGTGACTCCTTGTACTGACATCAGCACATCCACGCTGCGTCTAATTGTTCTTCGCCAGCAATTTGCATAGTTTGCAGATCCGCGCGGTGAGATTTGTTTTCACTTTACATGTTTTTTTTGTTTTTTTGTTGTTGTTGTTGATTTTTGGCAGATTAGGCTCCACATAAATCTGAATAAATAATGCACGGAGCGCAGGTTACTCTTCCTGCGCCGCTTCCCCTCACTTGTCACAGGAAAAAAAAAAGCGAAATCCTAGAAGAGGTGATTCAGAGTCTGCACATCATTACGGAGATGGGGGTCCGGGTGCTACATGTTGGGGGTTACCTTAAAGGGGTACTCCGGTGGAAAACTTTTTTTTTATTTAAATCAACTGGTGCCAGAAAGTTAAACAGTAATTATAAATTACTTCTATTAAAAAAAATCTTAATCCTTCCAGTAGTTATTGGCTGCTGAATACTACAGATGACATTATTTTCTTTTTGGAACACAGGGCTCTCTGCTGACATCATGACCACAGTGCTCTCTGCTGACATCTCTGTCCATTTTAAGAACTGTCCAGAGTAGGAGGAAATCCCCATAGCAAACATATGCTGCTCTGGACGGTTCCTAAAATGGACAGAGATGTCAGCAGAGAGCACTGTGCTCGTGATGTAAGCAGAGAGCACTGTGTTCCAAAAAGAAAATAATTTCCTCTGTAGTATTCAGCAGCTAATAAGTACTGGAAGGATTAAGATTTTTTTTTATAGAAGTAATTTACAAATCTTTTTAACTTTCTGGCACCAGTTGATAAAAAAAAATAAATAAGTTTTCCACCGGAGTACCCCTTTAAAGAGTACCTGTCGCCAAACTAAACTTTTAATATATTGTTCCTTATGTAATTATAAGACACTTTGCAATATGCTTGCTGTTAAAATTCTCAACCTTTATATGTTTTTAATGTAATTGAAAAAATGGCCACTAGGTGGCTCTGTTCTGTTCCCTGCACAAGTCAAACAGTTAGTTTGACTCCTCCCGGACTTGCAGAAGTCCAAACTCAGGAAGTGCACTCGCAGGCTTCAATGAGGTAGCATCTGCTGGGGAACGCCTACTTTCTCCTGCCGGGAGCTCACGCACTGTGAGCAAGGGGAAAGGTATGATACACAGCTTTTTAAAGCTCGGAAATTTTTTTTAAGAACAAGAGGGGTGTTAGGATTAGTAAGGGAATATAATCTGAGTTAGTTCAGAAAATATAGTTTGATGACAGGTACTCTTTAAAATACTTAGCCTTTGCCAGGGTATTTAAAGGGGTACTCCGGTGGTTAACTTTTAATTTTTTTTTATTTTTATTTTTTAATCATTTCATGCCAGAAAGTTAAAACGATTTGTAAATTACTTCTATTAAAACATCTTATTCCTTCCAGTACTTATCAGCTGCTGTATGCTCCACAGGAAGTTATTTTCTTTTTAAATTTCTTTCCAGTCTGACCACAGTGCTCTCTGCTGACACCTCTGTCCATATCAGGAGCTGTCCAAAGCAGGAGAGGTTTGCTTGTACTCTGGACAGTTCCTGATATGGACAGCGGTGTCAGCAGAGAGCACTGTGGTCAGACAGAAAAGTACAACTCAACTTTCTCTGGAGCATACAGCAGCTGATAAGTACTGGAAAAATTTAGATTTTTTAAAAGTAGTAATTTACAAATCTGTTTTACTTACCAGTTGATTAAAAAAAAATATATATGTTAACCACAGGAGTACCCCTTTAAATAGAGTCCTAAGACAGAGTACTAGATCTTTTGCTCCAGGTGGAGGAAAGCCTGCACATGGCAGCATTTAGAGGTAGCATAGTTTCCCCCGGGTGGTGGTATAAGAGGGGTCTCTATGGCCCCTCATCTACTTAAAGGGGTATTATAGTATCAGCTAATTGAATTTAAGTAAATCCATCCCCTCAAGAAATATAATTCAATAATATGATGTTAACATAAATTGGATTCCCATTAGCATGCTTTTGTTCGAAATACTGCTGACAGGAAGTTGTGTAGTCTTCACAGTGTGGTGTTGTCTTAGCAGTTTCCCAGTCCTTCCTTTCTCCTGAATGACCATTGTGTTGTCCTTTCATTAACAGTGTGGTATTGTCTCAGCAGCATCCCGTCTTCTACCTCTTTCCCAACAGGATGTTGTGTAGTCCTCTCATTGTCAGGGTAGTGTTGTCTCAGCAGCTCCAAAGCTCCTCCCTCCCTTCTTACAGGAAGTTGTATCCCATCGTCAGTGTGGTGTTGTTTCAGCAGCTCTCTAGCTGACAAGAAGTTGTGTAGTCCTCTCGTTGTCAGTGTGGTGTTGTCTTAGCATCTCCCCATCTGCTCCATATTTCCTAATAGGAAGTTGTGTAGTCCTGTCATTGTCAGCAACTTCCTGACTGCTCCCTTTCTCCTGACAGGGAGTTGTGTAGTCCTCTCGTTGTCATTGAGGAGTTGTTGCAGCTCTCTGGATCCTTCCTTGCTCTAAAGACAATACATCATTCTCTGCTTTTTCGGGAAGCATTGCTGGCTCTTGTCTCTGAGCTCTAGCCCCACCCCCTCAGTGATGTCATCCCCTCTGACCAGCCCCTCCAGCTACATCACTATCCCCCTGTCATATACATATATATCTTTACTGAGACATTATGGGATAATTGAGGTGTAGTTCCAGTTTGCTGCACTGTGCTGAGCAATGCCACAGGCAGAGGAGCAGGCGTGGAATGCATACAGCAGGTGCAATGTTCTGCAGTGGCTCTGGGTGGGGAACTGGCAGGATTTTGTATCAGAGGCTAAAACTTTATGGCTATGACAGATCTGTCACTGTCAGATCCATGAACATCCATAATGGATAACTGCAGAATGCCCATCTACCCCTGGCATCAGTTATAGGTACCCAGGATTTGTGCCCATTCTAAAACTATGACAAGAGCCCTCAGTAGAAATGGCAAAGACAGAAAGACTCCAGCTCGGTTAAGATCCAATAGCCAATTTTATTCACATAGAGCTACACTAATCACAGGTACAAGGCAGGATGTGACGCGTTTCGGCCAGGCCGAAACGCGTCACATCCTGCCTTGTACCTGTGAGTCGTGTAGCTCTATGTGAATAAAGTTGGCTATTGGATCTTAACCGAGCTGGAGTCTTCCAGTCTTTGCCATTTCTAGTAAGATGCAGTCCGCACCCTCTCCGTGCTCGGTCCTGCTGGCTTTGGGGTAAGCTGATCTCCGTTTCTATGACAACAGCCCTCAGCGTATGAGAAACCTTCCATCATGGCGTAGATGACCAACCACAATGCAACAGAGCAGGGACAGGTTGTGTGCAGTCTATCACATTAACCCTTTCCTTTCTGGACAGATTACAGGCCTAGACCGACAGGATAATGGCCGCCGCCTGCCCTGTCCATGCCTAACATCATCTCCGGCTGAGATACAATATAACACCGGTTCCCAGCGCTCCGGGATTGTATAATATAGAATGGAGATTGATCCAGACAGTCAGAAATGAATGATCTTATCCCGGGGGAGATGAAAGTGGATTCTGCGCCCGCACATCCCATCGCCCGGATACAATAACACTTGGTTTTTATCTCTCTTTATTTTTCCCATATATTGGGGATAATGTTTCGCAGGAGATCAGATAAATCTTCACTTACTCTCTCTTTAAGGGGAAGAACGTATCGCAATGTCTCTGCCAATCCACGTCTATCATCTATTATATTATGGATATGTCCGGGGGTCACATGATGATGCCGAGGATTAAGATTTATTATCGATTCTAGAACTGCTCTAATCTGGGATCAGCGGGAGCGGAGAGGTGGCGGATTATCAGATCTCCCCGATTATTGGGCGGCCGTAAAAAAAAAGACTGAAATGTAAGAATAGAATCAGCTGTATTTCTTATCAGAGGCTATATATATATATATATATATATATATATATATATATATATATATGATTAGTTCTCTCTGCTCTGGAACATGGCGTGTGCATAGGGGGTACATGAAGTATATATAATGGGGGTACATGAACTATATATAATGGGGGTACATGAATATATATAATGGGGGTACATGAATATATATAATAGGGGTACATGAAGTATATATAATGGGGGTACATGAATACATATAATGGGGGTACATGAATATATATAATAGGGGTACATGAAGTATATATAATGGGGGTACATGAATACTTATAATGGGGGTACATGAATATATATAATAGGGGTACATGAAGTATATATAATGGGGGTACATGAATATATATAATAGGGGTACATGAAGTATATATAATGGGGGTACATGAACTATATAATGGGGGTACATGAATATATATAATGGGGGTACATGAATATATATAATAGGGGTACATGAAGTATATATAATGGGGGTACATGAATACATATAATGGGGGTACATGAATATATATAATAGGGGTACATGAAATATATATAATAGGGGTACATGAATACATATAATGGGGGTACATGAAGCATATATAATGGGGGTACATGAATATATATAATAGGGGTACATGAAGTATATATAATGGGGGTACATGAACTATATATAATGGGGGTACATGAATATATATAATGGGGGTACATGAATATATATAAAATGGGGTACATGAAGTATATATAATGGGGGTACATGAACTATATATAATGGGGGTACATGAATATATATAATGGGGGTACATGAACTATATATAATGGGGTACATGAATATATATAATAGGGGTACATGAAGTATATATAATGGGGGTACATGAATACATATAATGGGGGTACATGAATATATATAATAGGGGTACATGAAGTATATATAATGGGGGTACATGAATATATATAATAGGGGTACATGAAGTATATATAATGGGGGTACATGAACTATATATAATGGGGGTACATGAATATATATAATGGGGGTACATGAATATATATAATAGGGGTACATGAAGTATATATAATGGGGGTACATGAATACATATAATGGGGGTACATGAATATATATAATAGGGGTACATGAAGTATATATAATGGGGGTACATGAATACATATAATGGGGGTACATGAATATATATAATAGGGGTACATGAAATATATATAATGGGGGTACATGAATACATATAATGGGGGTACATGAATATATATAATGAGGGTACATGAGATATTTATAATGGGGGAACATGAGATATATATATACATATATATATAGTCATGGCCGTAAATGTTGGCACCCCTGAAATGTCTCTATATAATGAAGTATTTCTCCCAGGAAAGGATTGCAGTAACACAGGTTTTGCTATACACATGTTTATTCCCTTTGTGTGTATTGGAACTAAACCAAAAAAGGAGGAAAAAAAGCAAATTGGACATAATGTCACCAAACTCCAAAATTGGTCTGGACAAAATTATTGGCCCCTTTCAAAATTGTGGATAAATAAGATTGTTTCCAGCATGTGATGTTCCTTTATACTCACCTGGGGCAAGTAACAGGTGTGGGCAATATAAAAATCACACCTGAAAGCAGATAAAAAGGAGAGAAGTTCACTTAGTCTGTGCATTGTGTGTCTGTGTGCCACACTAAACATGGGCAACAGAAAGAGGAGAAGAGAACTGTCTGAGGACTTGGGAACCAAAATTGAGGAAAAATATCAACAATCTCAAGGTTACAAGTCCATCTCCAGAGATCTAGATTTGTCTTTGTCCACAGAGCGCAACATTATCAAGAAGTTTGCAACCCATGGCACTGTAGCTAATCTCCCTGGGCGTGGACGGAAGAGAAAAATTCATGAATGGTGTCAACACAGGATAGTCCTGATGGTGGATAAGCAGCCCCAAACAAGTTCCACAGATATTCAAGCTGCCCTGCAGGCTCAGGGAGCATCAGTGTCAGCGCGAACTATCTGTCGACATTTAAATGAAATGAAACGCTATGGAGGAGACCCAGGAGGACCCCACTATGGAGGAGACCCAGGAGGACCCCACTATGGAGGAGACCCAGGAGGACCCCACTATGGAGGAGACCCAAGAGGACCCCACTATGGAGGAGACCCAGGAGGACCCCACTATGGAGGAGACCCAGGAGGACCCCACTATGGAGGAGACCCAGGAGGACCCCACTATGGAGGAGACCCAAGAGGACCCCACTATGGAGGAGACCCAGGAGGACCCCACTATGGAGGAGACCCAGGAGGACCCCACTATGGAGGAGACCCAGGAGGACCCCACTATGGAGGAGACCCAGGAGGACCCCACTATGGAGGAGACCCAGGAGGACCCCACTATGGAGGAGACCCAGGAGGACCCCACTATGGAGGAGACCCAGGAGGACCCCACTATGGAGGAGACCCAGGAGGACCCCACTATGGAGGAGACCCAGGAGGACCCCACTGCTGACACAGAGACATAAAAAAGCAAGACAGCATTTTGCCAAAATGAACTTGAGTAACCAAAATCCTTCTGGGAAAACATCTTGTGGACAGATGAGACCAAGATAGAGCTTTTTGGTAAAGCGCATCATTCTACTGTTTACCGAAAACGGAATGAGGCCTACAAAGAAAAGAGCACAGTACCTACAGTGAAATATGGTGGAGGTCAGTGATGTTTTGGGTTGTTTTGCTGCCTCTGGCACTGGGGGCCTTGAATGTGTACAAGACATCATGAAATCTGAGGATTACCAATGGATTTTGGTAATGAAATGGTAATATTAAGACAGATTATAGGGGTATTCCATTGAAAAAAAATTTTTCATATCAACCGGCTCCAGAAAGTTAAACAGATTTGTATTTTACTTTTGTTAGTAAAGTTGAGTTGTTTTTGACTGACAAAAAATGCTCTCTGCTGACACCTCTGTTTGTCTCAGGAACTGTCCACAGCAGGAGAAAATCCCCATTGCAAGCCTCTCCTGCTCAGGACTGTTCCTGAGACAGACAGAGGTGTCAGCAGAGAGCACTGTTGTGAGATAGAAAAAAAAAAAAACTCAACTTCAGCAGCAGAGAAGTACTGGTAGGATTAAGATTTTTTTTTTATAGAAGTAATTTACAAATCTGTTTAACTTTCTGGAGCCAGTTGATATGAAAAAATAAAATAAAAAATTCTCCGGAGTACCCCTTTAAGGCAGGCCTGTATGGACACCACAAGCTTTAGATATAGGGCGGTAGAGAATTGTTACCATGACGATATAAAGCGCCTACAGGATACAGTAGATCTATGGTGCCCGTTCCCCTGGAGGTAAGTGCTCTACATTACTTCTGTGCTCCTCATCCTGGTTCTTTACTCAAGGCCCCATTACACATATATTTCCCATCATTCCTCCTAATTGTCCGTGTTCTGGCGCGATGATCCGGATAATTTATATTTTGGGGATTCGCGCGGGGAGTCGTCAGCGTTCAATCACAGAATTCTCACTGGAAATGAAGTTTAGCTTCTTAGTGTTTGACGCCTCTAAATGCAAATCTCTCATCCGTAATTGGTTATTTTCTTGTATCCTCATGCATTGCTTCCTGCAAATATCTCATCTCCCGCTCTTGTTTATGACGGGGACGCGTTACCTACGCCTGGTAATTCTGACAGTCACCGCACGGCGTCTGCGACAACCACTAATAATATTCACAGCTACGCAGAACGGTATTTGTTAGAAAAACAAGAAAATAAAGGGAAAGAAAACAAAAGCAAAGAGAAGAGAAAAATGAGAATATAACTAATAAAGATACATAGAGAAGAGGAAGAGGACATTACTATATCAGTATTATTTATGTTCATGGGACAGTATTATAATAGTTTCAAAATTGTACATTGTAATTCTTATATATAGTAGGCAGTATTATAGTAGTTATATTCTTGTATATAGGGAGCAGTATTATAGTAGTTATATTCTTGCATATAGGAGCAGTATTATAGTAGTTATATTCTTGTATATAGGGAGCAGTATTATAGTAGTTATATTCTTGCATATAGGAGCAGTATTATAGTAGTTATATTCTTGTATATAGGAGGCAGTATTATAGTAGTTATATTCTTGTATATAGGAGCAGTATTATAGTCGTTATATTCTTGTATATAGGAGCAGTATTATAGTCGTTATATTCTTGTATATAGGAGCAGTATTATAGTAGTTATATTCTTGTATATAGGAGCAGTATTATAGTAGTTATATTCTTGCATATAGGAGCAGTATTATAGTAGTTATATTCTTGTATATAGGAGGCAGTATTATAGTAGTTATATTCTTGTATATAGGAGCAGTATTATAGTCGTTATATTCTTGTATATAGGGAGCAGTATTATAGTAGTTATATTCTTGCATATAGGAGCAGTATTATAGTAGTTATATTCTTGTATATAGGAGGCAGTATTATAGTAGTTATATTCTTGCATATAGGAGCAGTATTATAGTAGTTATATTCTTGTATATAGGAGGCAGTATTATAGTAGTTATATTCTTGTATATAGGGGCAGTATTATAGTAATTATATTCTTGTATATAGGAGCAGTATTATAGTAGTTATAATCTTGTATATAGGAGCAGTATTATAGTAGTTATATTCTTGTATATAGGAGCAGTATTATAGTAGTTATATTCTTGTATATAGGAGGCAGTATTATAGTAGTTATATTCTTGTATATAGGAGCAGTATTATAGTCGTTATATTCTTGTATATAGGAGCAGTATTATAGTCGTTATATTCTTGTATATAGGAGCAGTATTATAGTAGTTATATTCTTGTATATAGGAGCAGTATTATAGTAGTTATATTCTTGTATATAGGAGCAGTATTATAGTAGTTATATTCTTGTATATAGGAGCAGTATTATAGTAGTTAAATTCTTGTATATAGGAGGTAGTATTATAGAAGTTATATTCTTGTATATAGGAACAGTATTATAGTAGTTATATTCTTGTATATAGGAGCAGTATTATAGTAGTTATATTCTTGTATGTAGGGAGCAGTATTATAGTAGTTATATTCTTGTATATAGGAACAGTATTATAGTAGTTATATTCTTGTATATAGGAGCAGTATTATAGTAGATATATTCTTGTATATAGGAGCAGTATTATAGTAGTTATATTCTTGTATATAGGAACAGTATTATAGTAGTTATATTCTTGTATATAGGAGGCAGTATTATAGTAGTTTTATTCTTGTATATAGGAGTAGTATTATAGTAGTTATATTCTTGTGTATAGGAGCAGTATTATAGTAGTTATATTCTTGTATATAGGAGGCAGTATTATAGTAGTTATATTCTTGTATATAGGAGCAGTATTATAGTAGTTATATTCTTGTATATAGGGGGCAGTATTACAGTAGTTATATATTTGTACATCAGAGCAGTATTGGTCCCTTTAACCATTCACCATATTCATTAGCATTTATTTAGGGCCTAAACAATCTGGAGTATGTTCAGTAGTAGCCAAGTAATGACATTAACCGTACATACAAATTATTAACAAACTCAGCGATCTGGTAAATTAGACTTCATTTAAGTCTCTGGTCCCGTACATCACCAGAGGGTTTAGAGGGAGGACGGAATTTATAAAGCAAAACATCCCACATAGAAATAAGTGTGTAAAGGGGAAGAACGGACCCCTGAGCCGCACAGAGGATGAATGAAATATTAATCCAAATTGATCCCCGTTCACAGAGTTGACCGTGAGGTCCGTGTGACCTCTCCTGATCCTATACCTGCCCATGTGAACAGACGCTGAAGCTCTATGCGTGAACAAATCTTTGGTATTCCGCCCCTAGACATCTTATCCCCTATCCAAAGAATAGGGGATAAGATGTCTGATTGTGGGGTCCTGCCACTGGGGACCTTCCGCAATCTCCCTGCTGCATCCAGCATTTATTTAGAGCATTGGGTGCAGTGCCGGAGGCTCGTGACGTCACGGTCATGCCCACTCAATGCAAGTCTATGGGCGGGGGCATGAGGGCTGTCACGCCCCCTCCCATAGACTTGCATTGAGGGGGCGTGGTCGTGATGTTACGAGCGGGGCGTGCCTGTGATGTCACAAGCCTCTTACTCCATGCACCGGATGTCTGGGGTGCCCCCCAGCCGAGATTGCGGGGGTCCCCCCAGCGGCAGGACCCCCACGATCAGACATTTTATCCCCTATCCTTTGGATAGGTGATAAGATGTCTAGTGATGGAGTTCCCCTTTAATATCGATGGACAAACTGGTTATTTTGTAAGTTTATTTCCAGTCATTAAAATGACCCTCCAGGCATCCACCTGATCTTCACCATTCACCCATCCACACCGTTGGGGGCGACATTGAGTAGTCCCCATTTGGACCGTGGTGGTGACCACATTCACAATTTTTTTGGTTACCTGCTATCTGTCTCTGATATTTATTGATCACTGACAATTTGTTTCTACTTTCCTGTTAAATGTCCCCTGATGAAACAGTATTTGTATTTTCTGGGGGGGTAAAAGCGTTGGGACATATGGGAAACATTAGTTTGATATGACAGGAATGTGTTGGCTGGGGGTCATATACCAAAGATGGACTAATAACTGGTTATATCTGTACTATATCCCTTCATTGATTTCATATCATATTTGTGTTTGATTATTCTTGGTTTTTGTGTCTTTGTGTATTTGCTCAGCCTTTTTAAGCCCTAATTATATTGAGTACTAATTATAGTATACTGATTTTATATACATTTATTAAAGGCTACATTTCTTTAATAGGTGACTCAACCAGCAGAATAGTGAGTGCAGCTCTGGGGTATAATACAGGATATAACTCAGGATCAGTACAGGATAAGTAATGTATGTACACAGTGACCTCACCAGCAGAATAGTGAGTACAGCTCTGGAGTATAATACAGGATATAACTCAGGATCAGTACAGGATAAGTAATGTAATGTATATACACAGTGACCTCACCAGCAGAATTGTGAGTACAGCTCTGGAGTATAATACAGGATATAACTCAGGATCAGTACAGGATAAGTAATGTAATGTATGTACACAGTGACCTCACCAGCAGAATAGTGAGTACAGCTCTGGAGTATAATACAGGATATAACTCAGGATCAGTACAGGATAAGTAATGTAATGTATGTACACAGTGACCTCACCAGCAGAATAGTGAGTACAGCTCTGGAGAATAATACAGGATATAACTCAGGATCAGTACATGATAAGTAATGTATGTACACAGTGACCTCACCAGCAGAATAGTGAATACAGCTCTGGGGTATAATACAGGATATAACTCAGGATCAGAACAGGATAAGTAATGTAATGTATGTACACACTGATCTCACCAGCAGAATAGTGAGTACAGCTCTGGAGTATAATACAGGATATAACTCAGGATCAGTACAGGATAAGTAATGTAATGTATGTACACAGTGACCCCACCAGCAGAATAGTGAGTACAGATCTGGAGTATAATACAGGATATAACTCAGGATCAGTACAGGATAAGTAATGTAATGTATGTACACAGTGACCTCACCAGCAGAATAGTGAGTGCAGCTCTGGAGTATAATACAGGATATAACTCAGGATCAGTACAGGATAAGTAATGTAATGTATGTACACAGTGACCTCACCAGCAGAATAGTGAGTACAGCTCTGGAGTATAATACATGATATAACTCAGGATCAGTACAGGATAAGTAATGTAATGTGTGTACACAGTGACCTCACCAGCAGAATAGTGAGTACAGCTCTGGGGTATAATACAGAATATAACTCAGGATCAGTACAGGATAAGTAATATAATGTATATACACAGTGACCTCACCAGCAGAATAGTGAGTACAGCTCTGGGGTATAATACAGGATATAACTCAGGATCAGTACAGGATAAGTAATGTAATATATGTACACAGTGACCTCACCAGCAGAATAGTGAGTACAGCTCTGGAGTATAATACAGGATATAACTCAGGATCAGTACAGGATAAGGTATGTATGTACACAGTGACCTCACCAGCAGAATAGTGAGTACAGCTCTGGAGTATAATACAGGATATAACTCAGGATCAGTAAAGGATAAGTAATGTATGTATACAGTGACCTCACCAGCAGAATAGTGAGTCCAGCTCTGGAGTAAGGTTGGGTGTGTCTGTGCTCCTGTGACTTCCAGCAAACTTCCAGAGAAGCAGACTTTTCTTCCGCCCCTCCCCAGGTGTGTGGCAGACTCCTGGGTAGGGGTCTCTGCTATGGAGCCCCGGGAATCCAGGACTTCATTTTGCGCTCCCCGTTCTAGGCCGGAGGGGTGTGTGCGCGAACATGCAACGGCCAGTAGCCAGGATGGGGTCAGAAGATCGACCAGGGCCCACAGCAATGTGGGGCCCCCTCCCCCATCCCCAGCTGGGAGCTGCAAAGCTTCTAGCAAAAGTTCATCCAGGCCAAGAAGCTCATCCAGGCAGAGGAATGGAGTAAAGGCGTCTACATCAGTTTCCCCAGAACCCCAGCAATGGGGGGTAAAGGGGCCAAGGGAATCCCTGGCAATATTCACATCCAGAATGCCGGCCAAGATGGCTCAATATGAGGAGCTTGGGAAGCAGCTCAGAGGAATAAGAGCGGATTTAAAATTTGCCCGATACCAAGTGGATCAGTCATCCAGGGCCAAGAAGGCAGCATTTGCCGCTAAGGTAAAAACATTAAAGAAAAAAGTGGAGGAGATTGTGCGGATGAGGTCTGACATTGTGGAAGGTGCCGGCATTTTCCGTGAGAAGTTTGTCCATGGTGCTCGTTTCTCTGGTATGCCGGTCTCCAGAGATGATGATGATGATTGTCAGAGTGAGGAGGAGGAGATGGAGGAAGGTGAAGGAGGTGAGGAGGGCAATGTGAGTGAGGGGGATATGGATACTAATTCTGTGCGTGACACCACTGCTACCCCTGACCCCCCACTTACCCTGAGTGAAGACCGTGTGAACCCGGCTCAGGTGGCCTTACCTACCTCCAGTGAGGATGATGATGATAATGATGATGGCAGTGACTGCAGTCAAGGCAGCGGCTTGGCAGATGGGGGTCTCCTGCGGGCGATTGTAATGCAGGAGTCCCCCACCCGTCTGGAAAACTTCTCTTTTGGAGAGGATTTAGGCCCAGAGTAGGAGTGGAAGAATAAAAAAGCGAAGGGCAGGAAGAGGAAGAAAACGCAAGGACAAGTGAAGTTTGTCTTTTCTTCTTTCCAGCAGTCTGAGTCGGCTGAGAAGCCGATTCAGGATGCTGGGTCCCCCAACCTGCCAGACCCTGTTTCTGTAGTGGAGCGGGGCCAGCATGGGGGATACATTAGTGCACCCAAAATGGCCGCGGGTGCGATAGAAAAAAAAGGGCACCCTCCTGTGAGGGGGGAGGGTGCCCAGGCACCAGAAAATGGTGGCAGATTCCCTTGTTCGGGGGGCGGTACAGGTCCTGGCACTGCAGGGCACTCCCCTGTGAGGGGGGGGAGTGTTCGGGCACCGGACCTTGTTGGTTCAGGGGGTGGTCCCCTAGGTGATGTAGACGGTACCGATCCTGGCACTGTGAAGGAGGAGGTTCCCTGCGCGTCAGCCGCAGTAGGCGGGGCGGGAGTGCGTCCGGAGGGACAGCTCCCATCAAAATCGGCGGCGTGCGATGGGGCGGGGCCACCTATGATGGGGGCGGAGTCTGTGTCTGTGCCCAAAGACACTGGACAGAAGAGCCGTGCAGCTCCAATCATTAAGCCAGCGACCCTTATACCTGGAGTAATAGACCCAGCCAGCCCGGCCTGTAACACATCAAGGGAGAGTGTACGCAAGAGTGAAAGTGAGAGCAAAAATGTGAATAAAAATGGTAATGTGCAGGATGTGAGTTATGGCAGTGTGCATGGGAGGAGTTGTAGTAGCAGTATGGATGAAGGGAGCGGAGTGCAAGAGAGGGGTGCAAGCAGGGTGCAAGAGAGGGGTGTTTGTGAAATACAGGTGAGGAGTGGTAGTGGTATGCAAAAGAGAGGTGTTATGGCTGAGGCTTACATTAGGAACAAGGGTCCTGGTTTGGGGTCTGGTTCTGGTTCGACTGCCCCCCCGGTAGTGGCTGCTTCTCCCAGAAGCTATGCCAGCGTCACTGCCGGGGGATCAGGGGGATCTCCATCTCCATCTGGCTCTGGGGGTCAATTGCAACAGCGCCTCCTGGAGGCTCTACGTAGGGGAGACAGGTCAATCCATGTAGAGGGGAGGGGTGAGGTTGACCTGTCTTTTTGGATAGAAAGACATGGCTTAGGCGCCTTCCGAGAACAAAACGGGGAGGTGGTCTGGTCCCTCCCAACATCCGGGCAGGAAAGTGGCCGTAGGAATGTGGTCCGTTTGGTGTGGAGGGGCGAAGATGCGTGTCCGCCTCGGGGTAAGGTGGTTGAGCTCCTCCTCCAGATGGAATTCAGGGCAAGTGACATCTTTGCCCTGATCCACCCCTATGGTACCTCCGAGTTTGACATCAGCTTCGTTCGACCGGAGGGTTTGGAACTTTTCTGGTCGAACTATGAGGTGGTGAAAAGCGAGCCCGGCTGGCGGGATTTCGCCGTAAAGGCGATATCCCGTCAGAATCTGGCCAAGAAAGTGACCGTTTTGACACGTAACGAGTCACTATCTTGCTATGACATCATGACCTGGCTCAGCAGATATGGTGATGTGACGGACATGCCGAAAAAGAACTATAACGAACATGGGATCTGGTCTGGGGCCTGGACGTTTTCCGTCAAACTTAAGCGTTCGGGGAGCACTGTTGCCCACATCCCATCAGCTGCTTTTCTTGGGAGAGACAGAATCCAAATTTTCTACCAGGGGCAGCCCAAGGTCTGTCACAGGTGTGGCAGCCCCACTCACTTTAGCGCAGCCTGTACCGTGCAGGTCTGTGCTCTGTGTGGTGGGGTAGGTCATCTTGCCGCATCCTGTAGGCAGATCAGGTGTCATCTGTGTGGTGTCTTAGGACACCCTTTCAGCCGTTGTCCTAGCGCCTTTGCCCGTGCGACGGTCACCTTGGCTGGGGAGAGCAGTAATGTTGCCTCAGCTGGGGAGGGCACGAGCGCGGGAGAAGGTGCAACAGGGTCAGTGAAGAGGAAAAGTCCCGCCAAGCTGAGGCGGGAGGCTAATCGGAGAAGGAGCAGGGAACTGGAGAGTTCCCATGTGGCAGGGGTAGCTTCTGGCCCTGCTCCAGAGGTTAGTGCTGAAACTGCTGAGGCCCTGGGGGAGAATGTGCTGGATGAGGAAATGGGGAGAATCTGTAAAGAAGAGGGCAGCAAGGCCGATCTTTCCGATTCCTCCCACTATGAAAGTGTGGATGAGGAAGGTGAAGAGAGGCCAAAAAAAAAGGGCAGTAAAGGGAGAAAGAAGAGGTCGGAGCCCTCTAGTCCTCGTCCTATGGACCAGGTCCCAAGCGGAAGCTTACCTGCCCCCCCTCTGATTGATCTGTCTAACCGGTACTCTGTCCTTGATGACATCTCCTCCCCCTCCATGGAGGGGGGGGTCGAGGATGGGGTGCCTGAAGTGGGGGAGCCTCCGGGGGGAACTGGGCCCTGTCCTGATGGGGCAATTTCCTCAGGGGATGGGGCCAAACCGGAGCCAGGTGGAAATGGGGATTCAAAAATGGACCAATCAGAATCCAAAAAACGGTCCAAAGAGAAAGAAGCCTCCTCATCTGGGGATGAGGGGGTGAAGAAAAAACAGAGATAATGGGGGTTAGGGCCATCTAACTCAATCACCCATGATGGCGGCACTCACCCCATTGACGCTGGCATCTATTAACTGTGCCAGCATAAAGTCTGCTACGGCTAGATTCGCAGCCTTTGATTTTCTCGGCCGTGTTGATGCCGACATTTTCTTTTTACAGGAGACCAGGTTGTTAGATCTAGCCTCCCTGGTAAAAGCCAAGAGAGAGTGGAGGCGTGGCCCCTCCCACTGGTCTCTTGCGGCTGAGCCGTATAGTGGGGTGGCGGTCCTTTTTACCGCTCCTGTTGAATGCAGACGGGTTATTGAGTTAGAAATGGGGAGGTGCCTGATCTTAGATGTCCTCATGAAGGGGCAAGAGCTTCGGCTTATTAACATCTACGCCCCACAAACAAAGTGGGGACGAAAAGATCTCTTTATGAGGATTAAGCCCTTTCTTTTTACAAGCCGACAGGTGATCTTTGGAGGGGATTTCAATACTGTCACGAGATCCCAAGATAGGAGAGGCTCCAATGATCGGTTGGCTTATGATAGCATAGCCCTCAATAGTATAGTTAGGGAAGCTCGCCTAGAGGATGCCCACATCCGGAGCCCCTCAGGCCACGCGGGTTTCACCTATCATCGAGGTAGCTGCAGGTCTAGAATAGACAGGTTTTATTTAAAGGAGGAAGCCGTCTCTTCCGCAGTGTCCGTGGTTGAGGTGGAGTTCTCCGATCACTGTATGATTTCTTTTTCCTTGAATGTTTCAGAGACCCCCCGGATGGGTAAAGGTTATTGGAAGCTGAATTCGTCCCTCCTGGAGGAAGCGGAGATAAGACAGTCCTTTGAGGATTTTCTTCAGAGTCAGGTACCTTTACTGGACCTATGTAGTAGTAAGTCAGAGTGGTGGGAGATATTCAAGAAGCGGGTTGCGGGGTTCTTCCGCCAGCTCTCGAGCCTCAGGTCCCTGAACAGGTATCGCCTGTATCAGGGTCTGAGGAGGAAACTCGAGCTCCTTGTCTCGACTGGAGGTAGCCGTGAGGATATCTCCAGAGTGAAGTCCTTGCTGATGAGGTGTCAGTACGATAGGCACGCATCTTTGGTTTTTGAGAGGGATTTCGGGAAGTACCGCTCGCCCGACCCTTACAGAAACTGTAAGATGTCAGTGAGTAGTAAAGTGGTCTCAGGACTGATTGATAGTACGGGATCTCTGAATCGGTCCAGATCAGGGATTTTGGAGGTCGTCAGATCCTTCTACTCACACCTCTTGGGAAGGAAGGATCTAGATCGAGACAGGATGTCGGCTTTCCTGGCTGAAACCATTCCTGAGCCAGGGGTAGACCCCTCTCTTGATGTTTTGGCAGAAGAAATCAGGGAAGAGGAAGTGAGACTGGCGATCGAGGGGCTCGCCCCTAAGAAGTCGCCAGGTCCGGATGGCTTAACATCCGAGTGGTACAGGACCTTTAAGGAGTCTTTAGCTCCCCTCTTGACTGAGGTATTCAATGAGTGTCTCTCCTCGGGCACTCTGCCGAAGTCAATGAGGAGGTCAGCCCTGATTCTTCTCTCAAAGGGTAAAGATCCCAGCCGTATTGAGAATTGGAGACCCATAGCTCTTCTCAATGCGGACAGGAAACTTCTGGCCAATATACTGTTTAATCGGCTGGTGAAGTTTGCACCCCGGCTCCTTTCGGGGGCCCAGCACTGCTCTGTTCCAGGCCGAAGCACCTTAAGTGCTGTCCTTAGTGTCAGGGAGGCAGTGGAGCGGAGTAGTGTAGGTCTCTGGAAGGGGTACTTGCTGTCCCTGGATCAGGCCAAAGCATTTGATCGGGTGAACCACGAGTACCTCTGGTCCGTCCTCCTGAGATATGGCTTACCGAGTACTTTCGTTAATTGGCTTAAGATCTTGTATGCAGGGGCAGAGAGTTTCCCACTGGTGAACGGTTGGTCTGGCCGCTCTTTTGAGGTGGGGTCCGGAGTCCGTCAGGGTTGTCCCTTGAGCCCGCTTTTATACGTGTTCGCAATCGATCCCTTCATCCGGAGGGTAGATTGTGGGCCGTTGGCGGGAGTCGGGATGAGTCTGGCGGAGCTGGATGTCGCCCAGAGAGTGGTGGCGTACGCTGATGATGTCACCATCTTCGTGTCCTCGAGAGAGGAGGTCGATGTGGTGATGTCGGAAGTGGACCGCTACTCGGAGGCATCCGGGTCTAAGATCAACCAGGATAAGTGTGAAAGTCTCTGGCTGGAAGGGGGAGATCCCACGTTTGATCTCCCGGACACCCTTCCAGGGCCCCA
The DNA here is from genome assembly GCF_029499605.1 of Hyla sarda. NCBI lineage: Eukaryota > Metazoa > Chordata > Amphibia > Anura > Hylidae > Hyla > Hyla sarda. Next base: position 510,804,928 of record NC_079190.1, on the reverse strand, counting down.
AGAGTCAGCAAAACTTCTGGGCATCACATTCGGCCAGGATGATTATCCCACCAAAAACTGGGATGGTAAGCTCCAGGATGCCACTCAGAAGGTGAACCAGTGGAAGGGTTGGTCTATGACCCTCAGGGAAAGGGTACACCTGATCAAATCGTACCTGCTCCCCTTGTTTATCTATCTGGGCAGTGTATGTATCTTACCAGAGGCTTACTATACTAGGATCTACAGCCTGTTTTTCCAACTGTTATGGGGGAACAGGATGAACCTAGTCAAGAGGGAGGTTACGTACCGCACGAGGAGACTAGGGGGTTTATCTATGGTAAACCCTGTGGTGTTCTTAACGAACACCTTCTTGAAAGCTAACATCTCGAACCTCTGGTCAGAGACGGCTCCTCCATGGGTACTCTCCTGCAGGGAGTGGTTTCGGCCTTTCTTCCAGGAATGGGAGACAGGAGGGCAAGTGAAGGACCTCCGTATGCCCCATGGATATCTTCCGGCTTACGCTACCCCGACTCTGAAGGCGATACGTCGGTGGGGTCTGGGAGTGTGGGAGATCAGGACCCAGTCAAGGCAGTTCCTTGACAAACGGGTTCTGTTGACCCACTTCCAGAAGCCTCTGGCGCTCAGGGACTGCCCAGGTCGGGATCTGAGGGTGGGGTTGTATCTTTTAAACATGAAAAGGATCCCCCAGAAGTTTTGGGACTTGGCCTGGCGCTGCTTTCAGGGGAAGCTATATGTGAGGGACAATTTGAAGTGTAGGAGATCTGATGACCGGGGGTGTCCCCGAGAAGAGTGCAGGGACATGCTGGAAAGCATGGACCATTTCCTGCTTCATTGTCCCTTTAATATAGGGGTCTACAACCGGGTGGGCGCTTCCATCGGCTGGAGTCAACTTGCCGGCCTTACCTATCCGGAATGGGCTTATGGGGCATTCAGGACCCTGGGTGGCCGTGATCGGGGCACTTTATTCTTAGTCAGTTTAGTGGTTAGGTACTACACGTGGAATGCACGGTGTTTAGTGTCTACACAGCGGAAAGTCCTCTCCGAGGTGGAGGTCTGTAGGAACATCACTGGTGACCTCGGGAAGATCAGGTCTTTGGAGTATGGCAGTCTTGGTACCAGTAGGGCTTCTCTCCTATGGAGAGGGTTTTGTTTTGATGTGCCCTAGGTACTAGACCTTTTGGGTAGAGTACCCTTGATTTGGTTAGGGACAGTGATGTAGGGACAGGGTTAGGGTGATAGTAGGGTCAGTTTATTTTTAGGGATAATGGTAGGGTGAGAGGTAGGGTGCAGTTAGGGAAAGAATGTAAATATTTTGTATGTATCAGGATTGCCATCCTTCTTCCTGGTGGTGGGCTAATGCATGTGCACCATAGCTTTTTGTTTTGTTTTCAGACGCTAAAGTTATGTAGGGCTTACAGGCACCAAACTTGGGCCTAAAGTGGGTTGTATTGTTTGTTTTTGTATATTATAAAGCTGGTTATGGTAAAGTTGGTTGGGAGGAGTTCTAGGTTGGGAGGGTGTTTTTGTGGGTGGTGGTGGTTGTTTGTTTTGGTGGACCTGGCATGGGTCAGTTATGGACTGGACATTGAGGACTATGGACTCTATGGACTCTGACCCATGTACAGGAGGGTGGGTGGTGCGGGTGAAGGGACAGTTTAGAGTAGGTTGTTTTCTGTATATTTATAGGTGTATAAAGGTTATATGTATATAGTATGTATATAGTATATATAGTAAATATTATAATTTTGTTTGTTTTATATTTTGGTTTGTGTATTATATAGTGTTTATAGTAGTGATAGATGGCAGTCGAACCATTTTTTTTTTTTTTTTTAAAGCTAAATATGCAATTTTATTTTTGGTTTTTGCACATTAGGTATGCATGCATGTGAGTGTGTTTGGTTATGTTTGGTGTAGTATTAGTTTTTTTTTTAGGAAAAGCTGGGCTGGCCGTTTAGGCAGGATTTTTGTTCTTGAAAAGTATGGGTTTATGTTATTTCATTTTGTTGTTTTCCATTATGGCAAAGTTGTGCTGGTTCTGTGTTTGTTATGATTTATATTTTTCTAATAAAAGATTTACAGGATATAACTCAGGATCAGTACAGGATAAGTAATGTAATATATGTACACAGTGACCTCACCAGCAGAATAGTGAGTACAGCTCTGGAGTATAATACAGGATATAACTCAGGATCAGTACAGGATAAGTAATGTAATGTATATACACAGTGACCTCACCAGCAGAATAGTGAGTACAGCTCTGGAGTATAATACAGGATATAACTCAGGATCAGTACAGGATAAGTAATGTATGTACACAGTGACCTCACCAGCAGAATAGTGAGTACAGCTCTGGAGTATAATACAGGATATCTCAGGATCAGTAGTAATGTATGTACACAGGCAGCCAATGGCTGTCTGGGCCTGCTGGGAGTTGTAGTTTTGCAACATCTGGAGGTCCGCAGGTTGGAGACCACTAGTCTAGAGTATACACAGATATATCCACAGCCGGTCACATGACACCTATACCATCTCTCTTTCTTGCTTCTCTCCTCTACATCCAGTGTCACCTTCCCTAGAGCCGGGTACAGTGAACAGTCTCTTAGTGTCACCCCCCGGGCAGACATATTGAAGCAGCTGTCAGTGTCTGCACTTTCCTGCTCAGTGCTCTGGAATAGCAGGACACCCACAGGGGCTGCCGGTCAATGGCGTCCCCTCGACTCCCCACCGTGTTATTGGTCGCCTCCTTCTCTCCTGAAGCCGTCAGCCATGAGATATTCCCGGCCCGGCCCTGCGTGAAGAACGACCTATAAATATCTTTCATCCCATTATCTCTCAAATTGTCTCATCATTACCTTAAAAGTAACCCTATATTTTCTACAAGTCGGAAAATATATCAGCGAGCGGCTGTGTGTCCCCCATCAGTGTGGCACATCATAAAGCTCTGACATGTCACCAGGACGAATGTGCATATTTTATTTAATACCAGGAATATGCATTGATCTTTTATAGGCAGTAATAAAAAAAAATGTCACCTGTCGCAGGCTGCGGCGCCGAGCGCCTCCATGCATAATGGATGGCAGTCAGTCAAGATACTTTTCCTAGGAAAAAGAGTTTTAATATTTAGGCTGGGTAAAAAAAAAAAATCTGCCGCAGACTTTAAAGTGAGTCTGACTGCGGCTGACATTGGACCGCGTGCCGGAGGATTTAAAGTACGGATCTGCCGCAGTAACCACAGACGCTTAGAATAATTAGTCAGACAGAACCGGGCAGAATCCTTGTTTTTTTTTCCATTTTCTCCTCATCTCTGTATTGAACTTTAGATGTGGTTTTAGTTTTTGACGCCATTATTCAGAGTGACCGCCATTATTCAGAGTGACCGCCATGTGCTTACAGCCGTTAAAGTGGTCCCAATGGTCACTGCCGCTATGTACTACCAAAGGCTCATCGGTCCTGGAGCAAAAGAACAGTTTACTTTGTCCCATCTCTAAGTCCACTTAGGTCTTTATGAGAAATGAGACATGAATTCAGGGAGGGGATAGAGAGGACTGTGCAGCTGTAACTGTATGACCACACAGTTCTCTCTATGATCATAGAGATGAGTGCAGGGAGGGGATAGAGAGGACTGTCCAGCTGTAACTGTATGACCACACAGTTCTCTCTATGATCATAGAGATGAGTGCAGGGAGGGGATAGAGAGGACTGTCCAGCTGTAACTGTATGACCACACAGTTCTCTCTATGATCATAGAGATAAGTGCAGGGAGGGGATAGGGAGGACTGTGCAACTGTAACTGTATGACCACACAGTTCTCTCTATGATCATAGAGATGAGTGCAGGGAGGGGATAGAGAGGACTGTGCAGCTGTAACTGTATGAACATACAGTTCTCTCCATGATCATATTGATGCATGCAGGGAGGGGATAGAGAGGACTGTGCAGCTGTAACTGTATGACCACACTGTTCTCTCTATGATCATGGACATGAGTGCACAGAGGGGATAGAGAGGACTGTGCAGCTGTAACTGTATGACGACACAGGGGGAGGGAAGGGGAGAGAAAGATGGTTATGGTCTCCTGGAAAAGACTTGCATTCAGGGGGCGGGACGTGACATCACACGGGGGCGGGCTTATGATACTCCATCCCCATACTCCGTCCCTGTGGTCGGGAGGCATAGGAGCCTCCAGTACTTCCTGCAGTTCTCACAGGTGGGTGCTGCATGCTAGAATGTGGGGGTCCCCAGCAGCGGGACCCCCGCGAGCAGACATCTTATCCCCTATCCTATGCATAAGGGATAAGATGTCTTAGGGCCGGAGTACACCTTTAAACATTATTTAGTGTCTTGTATTCAGACACCAAATAATTGCGGGGTCCCGCCGCTGGGGACCCCCACGATCTAGCATGCAGCACCCACCTGTGAGCACTGCAGGAAGCGCTGGAGGCTCCAAGTCTTATGTCTCCCGACCACGGGGAAGGAGTATCGTGATATCACAACTCCGCCCCTGTGTGACATCATGCCCCGCCCCCACAATTCAAGTCAATGGGAGGGGGCGTGACGGCAGTCACGCCCCCTCCCATAGACTTGCATTGAGGGGGCGAGGCGTGACATCACACAGGGGCGGAGTCACGATACTCCATCCCCATACGCCGTCCCTGTGGTCCATAGGATAGGGGATAAGATGTATTAGGGCCGGAGTACACCTTTAAACATTATTTGGGGTCTTGTATTCAGAGAAATAGCTGTTCGTCAAGTTGAAACATCGGGGTCGTCCCTTGTTGGTCAAAACATCCACTCACCATTTTAGGTCTATACCTACCTTGACTCATAACGTATTTGTAACAACTATGTCATCGTAGAGCATTCACTACGACCAATCTTCTCCATGGTACGGGTGGTCTTCCAGAGGGAGTGGGCACATAAGAAGCCTATCTTGGCTCTAAATAGATGGTGGTCCCAAATGGAGGACTACATTCAGACTCTATTACGACACCGTACAGTGAAAGGAATGAAGAAACATTTCCAACAAGTTCTATTAATATTCAGCTCTGCTACATGAGAGTGTGATAACTCATCGGACATGGCTGACCTGGTAATTGAGCTCTGTGACATTTGAACAAATAATTTGTTAACAGTCGTCTTTTCACGTCGAGATCCCGAATTCATGATACTGAATCACTCGTGGCCTGCACTGACCTGAGCGCCAGCGACCAGACGTCACCTGTTCCCACGGTCTGTGCGTGAGAAGAAGATGTGACCCCGCGAACCGTGTTACCATGGGGACAGACAGGGGTTGCGGAATTAGAGAAATGATACCAAGCCGCGCGGTTCACACCTTCAGGAATGTTACGTTCTTTGTTATTTACAAGACTGAAAAGATAGAACATGTAACAAATCTCTGCGCGGTGCTGGATACTGCGAGGGACCGAGGGGTCACCGACTAATAATGTCCTCAGATGTGACAACCAAGAAAAGGCATCTGTATATAAAGATCAAATAATGAATTGTGTATAAAAAGGGCAGTGTTATAGTAGTTATATTCTTGTTTATAGGAGCAGTATTATAGTAGTTATATTCTTGTATATAGGAGGCAGTATTATAGTAGTTATATTCTTGTATATAGGAGTCAGTATTATAATAGTTATATTCTTGTATATAGGAGCAGTATTATAGTAGTTATATTCTTGTATATAGGAGCAGTATTATAGTAGTTATATTCTTGTATATAGGAGCAGTATTATAGTAGTTATATTCTTGTATATAGGAGCAGTATTATAGTAGTTATATTCTTGTATATAGGGGCAGTATTATAGTAGTTATATTCTTGTTTATAGGAGCAGTATTATAGTAGTTATATTCTTGTATATAGGAGCAGTATCATAGTAGTTATATTCTTGTATATAGGAGCAGTATTATAGTAGTTATATTCTTGCATATAGGAGCAGTATTATAGTAGTTATATTCTTGTATATAGGAGTAGTATTATAGTAGTTATATTCTTGTATATAGGAGCAGTATTATAGTAGTTATATTCTTGTATACAGGGAGCAGTATTATAGTAGTTATATTCTTGTATATAGGAGCAGTATTATAGTAGTTATATTCTTGTATATAGGAGGCAGTATTATAGTAGTTATATTCTTGTATATAGGAGCAGTATTATAGTAGTTATATTCTTGTATATAGGAGCAGTATTATAGTAGTTATATTCTTGTATATAGGAGCAGTATTATAGTAGTTATATTCTTGTATATAGGGGTAGTATTATAGTAGTTATATTCTTGTATATAGGAGCAGTATTATAGTAGTTATATTTTTGTATATAGGAGAAGTATTATAGTAGTTATATTCTTGTATATAGGAGCAGTATTATAGTAGTTATATTCTTGTATATAGGGGCAGTATTATAGTAGTTATATTCTTGTTTATAGGAGCAGTATTATAGTAGTTATATTCTTGTATATAGGAGCAGTATCATAGTAGTTATATTCTTGTATATAGGAGCAGTATTATAGTAGTTATATTCTTGTATATAGGAGCAGTATTATAGTAGTTATATTCTTGTATATAGGAGCAGTATTATAGTAGTTATATTCTTGTATATAGGAGCAGTATTATAGTAGTTATATTCTTGTATACAGGGAGCAGTATTATAGTAGTTATATTCTTGTATATAGGAGCAGTATTATAGTAGTTATATTCTTGTATATAGGAGGCAGTATTATAGTAGTTATATTCTTGTATATAGGAGCAGTATTATAGTAGTTATATTCTTGTATATAGGAGCAGTATTATAGTAGTTATATTCTTGTATATAGGAGCAGTATTATAGTAGTTATATTCTTGTATATAGGGGTAGTATTATAGTAGTTATATTCTTGTATATAGGAGCAGTATTATAGTAGTTATATTTTTGTATATAGGAGAAGTATTATAGTAGTTATATTCTTGTATATAGGAGCAGTATTATAGTAGTTATATTCTTGTATATAGGAGCAGTATTATAGTAGTTATATTCTTGTATATAGGGGTAGTATTATAATAGTTATATTCTTGTATATAGGAGCAGTATTATAGTAGTTATATTCTTGTATATAGGAGAAGTATTATAGTAGTTATATTCTTGTATATAGGAGCAGTATTATAGTAGTTATATTCTTGTATATAGGAGCAGTATTATAGTAGTTATAGTCTTGTATATAGGGGAAGTATTATAGTAGTTATATTCTTGTATATAGGAGCAGTATTATAGTAGTTATATTCTTGTATATAGGAGCAGTATTATAGTAGTTATATTCTTGTATATAGGAGCAGTATTATAGTAGTTATATTATTGTATATAGGATGCAGTATTATAGTAGTTATATTCTTGTATATAGGAGCAGTATTATAGTAGTTATATTCCTGTATATAGGAGCAGTATTATAGTAGTTATATTCTTGTATATAGGAGCAGTATTATAGTAGTTATATTCTTGTATATAGGAGCAGTATTATAGTAGTTCTATTCTTGTATATAGGAGCAGTATTATAGTTGTTATATTCTTGTATATAGGAGCAGTATTATAGTAGTTATAGTCTTGTATAAAGGAGCAGTATTATAGTAGTTATATTCTTGTATATAGGAGCAGTATTATAGTAGTTATATTCTTGTATATAGGAGCAGTATTATAGTAGTTATATTCTTGTACATATCGGCAGTATTATAGTAGTTATATTCTTGTATATAGGAGCAGTATTATAGTAGTTATTTTCTTGTATATAGGAGCAGTATTATAGTAGTTATATTCTTGTATATAGGAGCAGTATTATAGTAGATATATTCTTGTATATAGGAGCAGTATTATAGTAGTTATATTCTTGTATATAGGAGCAGTATTATAGTAGCTATATTCTTGTATATAGGAGCAGTATTCTAGTAGTTATATTCTTGTATATATAGGAGCAGTATTATAGTAGTTATATTCTTATATATTTGGGCAGTGTTATAGTAGTTATATTATTATATAGTAGTTATAGTATTGTACATTGGGGTTTGGGTTTTTTGTGCTTATGGGTGGAAATCCTTAATAAAAAGTTAAATCCCTCCACAGTTAAATATCTTGTGACTTCTTATTCACATTGAGATATAGGAGGCCTCTTTGTGAACTCTTTAATTCTACCGTCCGACGCTCTTTAATTAAGGCGTTTTGATGTAAACCTCGTCCGGCCAGTCAATATTAAGAAAATAGTACAGCTGAAAAAAGAGGAAAGAAGAGATTCACGGCCTCATTTAGTTACATGAGGTGCGATAAATTCTGCTCTGAAATTACCAATTAAAATGGTCTCATGTATTTCAGTCTCTGCCATCATTTCTCAAATTGAGGAATAGTTTAATTACCTGCAAAATGAAAAGGACAAAAGATTCCCAATTTTAATGTTTGCCGAAGAAGAACATGAAAGTCCGATCCATCAACTCCCCTGACTTTATGATCCTGAACTTACCGATGACCTTTAACCTTTTCTGATGGTTTATGAGGGTTTGTAGATGAAGAAGGAGGGACTTTTACAGATAACTCCTCCCCTATTTCACTCTTGATATAATATTTCTTTATTACGGTAATCTTTTAAATATTGTTAAGCGGTGGTGAAATCTCCGCCCCTTTTATTATTTATTAATCACTGAATATGAAAAATAATTTACACTTAAATAGATTTTTTTTAGGAACAAATAATCCTCTCGTTGTCAATGTGGTGTTGTCTCAGCAGCTCTCTGGCTCCTCCCTCTCTCCTGACAGGAAGTTGTGTAGTCATCTCACTCTCCAAAGTGGTGTTGCCTTAGCAGCTCCCTAGCTCCTCCTTCTTTCCCGACAGTAAGTTGTGTAGTCCTCTCATTGTCAGTGTGGTGTTGTCTCAACAGCTTCCCGGATCCTCCTTTTCTCCTGAGGCAGCCCATTGTACTCTGCTGTCTCAGGTAGCATGGCTGGATCTTGTCTCTGAGCTCTAACCCTGCCACCTGAGTGCTGTCACCACTACAGCCTACATCACCATCTTCCTGTCATATATATATATATATATATATATATATATATATATATATATATATGTATATATAGGGCTCAAGTCCGGCAGGAACTCATGGGAATGGAGTTCCTGCACTTTTTCCACTGCAGGAACCCTGTTCCCATTATCAAGAGTCCTGCAGGACCAGTCCTTGAGTGGAAATCTTTTTCTTCCAGGACTTGACCCCTGTATGTATATATATATATATATATATATATATATATATATATATATATATATTGCATCAAACAAAGTTTATGGGAAAAAAAGAGATAATCAGAACCATTAAAGGGTAACCTTGCTGGAAACATCTTAGGGGAAAAGATGTTTGATCGTGGGGGTCCCGCGACCTCTCCTGCGGCACCCCAGACATCCGGTGCGTGGAGCGAAATTCGCTCCATGCCGGATGACTGGCGATGCAACGCCGGAGGCTCGTGATGTCACGGACACAGCCCTCGTGACATCACAGCCATGCCCCCTCAATGCAAGTCTATGGGAGGGGGCGTGGCTGTCGCCACGCCCCCTCCCATAGACTTGCATTGAGGGGGCATGCCTGTGATGTCATGAGGGGCGTGTCCGTGATGTCACAAGGGCATGGCTGTGGCTTCACGAGCCTCCAACGCTGTAGCCAACGTTCTAAACGAACGTCAGGTACTGCAGGGAGTTTGCGGGGGTCCCAGCGGCGGGAGCCCCGCCATCAGACATCTTATTCCCTATCCTTGGGATAGGGGATAAGATGTTTTCAGCGGAGTACCCCTTTAAACAGCCATAAAAACTGTTTAAAGAGGTACTCCCATAGACTTGCACTGAGGTGGCATGGCTTTGATGTCGCAGCCAGTGTTCTAAACGAACGCCGGGTGCAGTAGGGAGATCACGGAGGACCCCCGCGATCAGACATCTTATCCCCTATATTTGGGGTAGGGGATGAGATGTTTCCAGCAGAGTACCCCTTTAAACTGCCATAAAAAACTATATAAATCTTTTTTTGTTTTTGCAGACACTACGGGGCATTTCTACGCGTAGCTGTTCTGATACTACAACCCTGCCCCATCCTATTGTGGGTACGCCAAAAGGGTGCCCTCGGGTTTTGAGCTACGTCCAGCACCGACGCGTTTTGTCCCTCGCAGGATATTGTCCTTTATAATAGTGAAGCCTGAGCCTGATATTCAGATTGAGAGAAGTCAGAGAAGGTTCCAGTACAAAAGAGAAAGGAGAAGAGAAGACCACAAGAAGACACAGACGTAAAGGGGACTTGATGTCCGAGCACAGAATAAAGACTTCAGACACACACGGGATGAAACGCGTTCCATAGGGACATATAACCTTTTCTGCCAGGAAAAAGCCTTTGAGCGGCGTCTGGTCCTGAAGTCGACAGGATCACTCAGATCCCACCGGCTGGACTCAGGGATGGGAGGGAGTGAGGGCCACTTCAATAAAGCTGCACACAGGTCGGCTCCGCACGTGTGAACTGACTTCTATAATGACTTTACGACACTAATTGTTGGGCAGTGGGAGAGAAGAGGCCGCACCATTGGCGTTGATTTGTTTTCTAAAGTTCCAAGAAAAGGATTTTATACCGGTCTGTTACCTGTTACAGCTGATGGTTTGCTACAATTATTTCCAGTCTAGACGATTCTCTGTGATTCGGAAAGCCTGGACTCATTTTACCTGTACTGATACATTGTAACAAACAATCAGGACAGGAGAGAGAAATTATTAAGTGCCCATGATGAATAGTGCCAGTCAGTGCCCCCTGTTAATAAGACTAGAATGCATCCATCAAAAGTAATAGCCAGGGTGCCCAAGTAATAGTACCAAAGTGCCCCACTAATGGTGCCAATCATCAATAGAGTCAGAATGTCCCCATTCTGACACTATTAAGGAGCCCACAATGAATACTGCCAACCTTAGTACATCTGGGAATTTTGTCTTCTTCTATAATTATTGCCAAAGTGTCCCTCTAGCAAATACAGAGAGCCCTCACGAAAAGTGCCAGCCTGAGGATCTCTATGAACTGTGCCAACTGCATCCATGAGCAGTGCCAAAGTACCCCCAGTGAATAAGGAGTATTCTCATAAATAGTGCCAAGCAGAGAGCTGCTAATTTAGTGATAGAGTCCTCCATGGGCTGTGTAAAGCATAGTGCCCTTATAAACAGTGCCAAAGTGCTAACAGTGCCAGCCTGAGGACCGAGGAAAAGCACCTCCAAAAAAGCATATGCCCAAGTATACCCCATGAGTAGTGTCAAATACAGTGCCCCCAATGAGTACTTACCTGAAAAGTACCAACCAGCCCCAATGATTAATGCCAGTATTCTCATGAACAGTGCAAAGCTATCAATATAGATAGAGTGCCCCCATGAATAGTGCCAGAGTACCCCCATATATATTGCCAGAATTGCCCTATGAACAGTGCCAGATTGCATCTGTGAATAATGCTGCAAGAATGTCCCTACATATAGTCAGTGCCCCTACAAATAGTGCCAGAGTGCCCCTATATATAGTCAGAGTGCCCTAATAAATAGTGCCAGAGTTCCCCTATAAACAGTGCAAGAGTGTCCCAATAAATAGTTCCAGAGTGCCCCTATAAGCAGTGCCAGAGTGCCCCAATAAATAGTTTCAGAGTGCCCCTATAAGCAGTGCCAGAGTGCCCCAATAAATAGTGCCAGAGTGCCCCTACAAATAATGCCAGAGTGCCCCTATAAGCAGTGCCAGAGTGCCCCTACAAATAGTGCCAGAGTGCCCCTATAAGCAGTGCCAGAGTGCCCCTACAAATAGTGCCAGAGTGCCCCTACAAATAGTGCCAGAGTGCTCCTATAAGCAGTGCCAGAGTGCCCCTACAAATAGTGCCAGAGTGCCCCTATAAGCAGTGCCAGAGTGCCCCTATAAGCAGTGCCAGAGTGCCCCTACAAATAGTGCCAGAGTGCCCCTATAAGCAGTGCCAGAGTGCCCCTATAAGCAGTGCCAGAGTGCCCCTATAAGCAGTGCCAGAGTGCCCCTATAAGCAGTGCCAGAGTGCCCCTACAATTAGTGACAGAGTGCCCCTATAAGCAGTGCCAGAGTGCCCCTATAAGCAGTGCCAGAGTGCCCCAATAAGCAGTGCCATAGTGCCCCTATAAATAGTGCCAGAGTGCCCCTATAAGCAGTGCCATAGTGCCCCTATAAATAGTGCCAGAGTGCCCCTACAAATAGTGCCAGAGTGCACCTATGAACAGTGCCACAGTACTCTGTGTATAGTGTAAGGCATTTAAGAATATTCTCATGTATTGTGCAAAGCAGAGTGTATAAACAATGCCAGGATTGTCCCATGTACAGTGCTAGAGTATCCTTATTAATTAGACCAGGTAGGATGCCCCTTTTGGCAGGGACAGAATGCCCTTATGAATAATGCCAAGCAAGGTGTCAAGAATACCGATAATAAAACGTCTCTCCTTTCTTCTGGAGACACCTGTCATGTCTGGACAGGGAGTTAGTGAGGCCCTAAACTCACCCGCAACATCTGTCCCTTCCTATTGCGCATCCACACTAACCGATCCACAAACATAAGACCGATCTACATGCTGGGACTTCAAGTCAAATAACAAACTACAGAAATACTCAGGGAATAGGTCAGGAATACGAAAGGATAAACACACACTAACAATACAGAGGGAGACAAACAAACCAACAGATAAATCAGAGTCAGCAAACCGGAGTCAGAACCGAGAGAACCAGAGAGATGCCGAACCAGAAAGCAAGTGGTTAATCTAAGAAACACAGCCAAAGTCAGAACACCAGATAGCAAAATGCAATACAGAATGCTAGCTTAAAGGGGTACTCCGCTGCTCAGCGTTTGGAACAAACTGTTCCGAACACTGGAGCCGGCGCCGGGAGCTCGTGACGTCATAACCCCGCCCCTTCATGATGTCACGCCCCGCCACCTCAATGCAAGTCTATGGGAGGGGGGCGTGACAGAGGTCACACCCCCTCCCATAGACTTGAATTGAGTGGGCTGGGCGTGACATCATGAGGGGACGGGGCTATGACATCACGAGCTCCCGGCGCCGGCTCCAGTGTTCGGAACAGTTTGTTCCAAACGCTGATCAGTGAAGTACCCCTTTAAGAAAGGAAGTTCTTTCACAGGCAAAGTGCACTAGTTATTGAAGGCTTAATGGGGTACTCCACCCCTAGACATCTTATCCCCCTATTCCATAGACTTACATTGAGGGGGCGTGGTGTGACATCACGAGGGGACGGGGCTATGACGTCACAAGCTCCTGGTGCCGGTTCCAGTGTTCGGAACAGTTTTTTCCAAACATTGGGCAGTGAAGTACCCCTTTAAGAAAGCAAGTTCTTTCACAGGCAAAGTGCATTAGTCACTGAAAGCAGTCCACCCCTAGACATCTTATACCCTATCCCATAGACTTGCATTGAGGGGGCGTGGCCGTGACGTTACGAGCGGCCCATGACCATGTCGTCAAGAGCCTCCGCCTTTTGGACCAGACTGGGATGAGTCATTACAACAAGAGGGGGTTCCCAGTTTAACACCAGGTGTTACTAGCCGGTCTGTATGCCAAAGTCTCTGCCCCCCGCCCCCCCCCCCCCCCCCACAGATGACTCCCTGAGTTTTCATCAGCTCCGCAGGCTCTTTATAATCACTAGTGTTGAGCGAGAATATTCTAAATGCTAATTTTTACCGCAAATATCTGCACTTGGCGATTTTGTGAGTATTTAGAATATAGTGATATATATTTGTAATGACAAATATTTGCGAATATACGAATATACAAATATGCAAATATTCGTGAATATCGACACTTCCAGTTAGAGGACACTGATCCCTCCCTTCTTTTAGGTGAAAGATATAATCGTGCATGCGCACTAAGCAAATTTCATTACGAATTTTCTCATGAAAAGAAACCCCCCCCCCAAAAAAAACGAACATAGCGAATATTCAATTTTTTCGGATAACGGGCGAATTTTTGCCCATATATTCGCGAAATATCACAAATTTGAACGTGGCCTATGCCGCTCATCACTAATAATCACCGGACCCATTGTCTGCGCTGCTTCCATCCCCCCCGGTAGCCTTGTGGGTATTGCGATTGTGAATGTAACCAAATAACCGCATTGTTCTCCTTGCGCCCTTCACAAACCGAAGAGAAAAGATGTAGAAAATCACACAAGGTCACAAAACAGGAGAGGAGACAAAGCAAAAAAACACAAAAAACACCTAAACTGTGGATAAAGAAATGGTAGAAATAAAATAATAATAAAAAAACCCAACAATAGGACGCAGGGAGGGAGGGTTCTCACGTAATCCGCAGCCTCATTCTTCACCCCAAAATAAGCGTTTAATCCAGAAGAAAGAGCGGGAGGAAGATGCGGGTTAAAGTCCGGCCAAAAAATAATGAAATAGATTTTATTCGGCAGCCGGTGAGTGGCTCGCCATCTATCGCCTTCTCAAGGTCTAATAGTTTCGTGGTAATTCTTCTCTGACCCCGCTAGAGCGCCGCGGACTGCATTGTCGCACATTATTAGACTATTACAGCCGCTCGGCAAACAGCATCTCGGGAACAGCGGGAGCCTCGCGCCTTAATAATGCTGCAACGTGTGTTCCATTCAGCGTGACACAATGTCTCCGAGTGAGGCTCGGCCGCCAGGCCTTTATTCTTTAATAGGGCGAAATATTAAAATTCTGTGGCAACAATACGGACATGGGCTCGGGCGCGGGTGGCATGACTTAGAATCGGTATTTTCATATAAGTGTTCATATAAAAGAACTCGGGGAGATGTATTATTTGTGTTTGTTGTTGTTCTTTCATTTTGTGTTTACTGTTGCTGCGCCTGTAGCTTTGGCAAAAAATAAAAATAATAAAAATAACAAAAATGTGCTAAAAGCATAAAAATTGTACATAATGCGAACGGACCTCAACCCACTTAAAGGGGTACTCCACTGGCCAGCGTTTGGAACTAAATGTTCCGAACACTGTATTTGAACTGCGGGGGTCGGCCATGCCCCTTGTGACACTGTGGCCATGCCCCCTCAATGCAAATCAATGGGAGGGGGCATGAGGGCTGTCACACCCCTCCTGTTGACTTGCATTGAGGGAGCGTAACCATGACATCACGAGGTGCGTGGCCGACCCCCGCAGCATGAAAACAGAGTTTGATACATTTAGTTCTGAATGCTGGTCAGTAGAGTACCCCTTTAAGGGTCTGAGCGAACCTGGCTGAACTCAACCACCAGCAGCCTAATTAGATGACCAGGTGCAGTGATCAGACTCCACTCCCTCTCTCTGCAAAGCCAGAGGATTTGTGTGAAATGTAGGCAGCATTAGGAAATCATTTCAGTAATGGGACTGGAATCAGTATGGCCGTAAACCCCACGCCTGCCACATCAGCTAAAACAGGTAGGCACATACACTAGAACTTCTATATTATTCTCTAATAACAGCCTATGCTGCACTATATTAGTCAAGGATGACCCCAAAAAATTGAGAAGATGATCAGCACATTTTATTTTTTTAAATACTTTGGGGCAGGGTGTGGGGTGGGGGAGATTTATTAAAGGGGTATTTTTTTTTTATGTGACTATGCTACAAGGGCTGTAAAGTTAGTGTAGTCCATAATATAGTGTCTGTACCTGTGTGTGACGGTTTTCTCACAATTCTTCTGTGATTTTCACCCCAATATTTTTTTTTATCATCATACAAAATGACTGTTGTCTCAGATTTTTCCCAGGTTGCAATGCGGCCGAGACATTACATCACTAGTCAGCTGATGACAGGGAGCCTGTCTGCTTCAATGGGTGGAGGGATCGCTTGGTGGAAGAGGGATCAATCTGCAACTAATGCAACAGCTGTAGGCACCCTGATTGAAAACCACAGTCTTTTTGAATGGATGCAGCTCATTTGTGTTCCAATGGGTGGGGTGTCTGATGTGTGGGAGGAAGGAAAATAGAATTATGGGATTTTTAGGCAAAAAAGAAAACTCAAACAGGAAATACCAGTTCACAAATAAACCTCCTCCTCATGTAATATTATTAATACTGGGGTGACACACTGTAACAAATCTCCTCCTCATGTAATCTTCTTACTACTGGGGTGACACACTGTAACAAACCTCCTCCTCATGTACTCTCCTTACTACTGGGGTGACACACTGTAACAAACCTCCTTCTCATGTAATCTTCTTACTACTGGGGTGACACAGTGTAACAAACCTCATCCTCATGTAATCTTCTTACTACTGGGATGACACACTGTAGCAAACCTCCTCCTCATGTAATCTCCTTACTACTGGGGTGACATACTGTAACAAACCTCCTCCTCATGTAATCTCCTTACTACTGGGGTGACACACTGTAACAAACCTCCTCCCCATGTAATCTCCTTACTACTGGGGGACACACTGTAACAAACCTCCTCCCCATGTAATCTCCTTACTACTGGGGTGACACACTGTAACAAACCTCCTCCTCATGTAATCTTCTTACTACTGGGGTGACACACTGTAACAAACCTCCTCCTCATGTAATCTCCTTACTACTGGGGTGACACACTGTAACAAACCTCCTCCTCATGTAATCTCCGTACTACTGGGGTGACACACTGTAACAAACCTCCTCCTCATGTAATCTCCTTACTACTGGGGTGACACACTGTAACGAACCTCCTCCTCATGTAATCTCCTTACTACTGGGGTGACACACTGTAACAAACCTCCTCCTCATGTAATCTCCTTACTACTGGGGTGACACACTGTAACAAACCTCCTCCCCATGTAATCTCCTTACTACTGGGGGGACACACTGTAACAAACCTCCTCCCCATGTAATCTCCTTACTACTGGGGTGACACACTGTAACAAACCTCCTCCTCATGTAATCTCCTTACTACTGGGGTGACACACTGTAACAAACCTCCTCCTCATGTAATCTCCTTACTACTGGGGTAACAAAGGGTGGTTATGGTGGTGCTGCTGGTTGAGCGAGTGGTTCAGATAGTGGCTGTCTAACTTTCTTGTGGTGAACAGAGCGGTGCCCCCCATCAAGAGGGCGCTCTAGGCAACTGCCTAATTTGCCTATAGGCAGAACGGGCCCTGAAAGAGCCCGGACCCCAGACGGATAAATCACCTGTTGCGGTCAGTGCATGGTGGATACGTCTTCACATGCTGTATGACTCCTTTAACAGATTTGTAACAAACCCTCAGCAGTGAGAATTGTACGGAACCCTGTCGGCAACGCAAATCTGGTTACAGTCCGGATAGCCTCTTACGACGTTCATATTTGGCGCTAAGGCTGGTGCGTCTAGACAAGATACAATCTGCAGTAAACCTTTAGGGGTCTGAAAAGGATATATTGAGCTCAGAGAGGACGTGAAACACAAAATACTGTATAATGGTAACAAAACTGCTGAATAACGTGTTATACGTCACCCGCCGGACATTGTCTGCGCCATTACCACGAGAGTAACGCTTATATACGTGGTCCCCGAATATCCATCAATCCGCACCCCCGGATAGTTAAGTGCCGTGTATTGATACATTGTGCTAATTGGGAAGTGGACAGCTGTAAAAGGTCAAAGGATCATTAACCCCGCGACGGCCGATGGATAACATTAGTCAGATTAGAAATCAATAGGTCATTAGCAGCAATACAATTAATCCTATCTGTAAACGTCTTCTCCTGAGGAGGGGGATTTCCCCGGGGGGGGGGGGGGGGCTATTATTCATTATACTTGTAATTAAACCCATTAGTAATTCAACATTCGGACCGCCGACCCCGAACTGACGGTGAAGGAATCGAGCGTCGCTGACTATTGATGGAAAGTGCTGCCATCTTTAACCGCAGAAGATCATCATGCAGGGACGTACGTACCATGGTGGTAGAACAGCGGTCTCAAACTGCGGCCCTACATATGTTGCAAAACCTCAACTCCCAGCATGCCTGGACAGCCAAACACCTGTCTGCCTCCTCCGGAGGATCCACACTGATCATGAAAGGTAAATCAATGCTTTCCATTTGCAAAGCTTCCACTCCCAGCATGCCCGGACAGCCAAACACCTGTCTGCCTCCTTCAGAGGATCCACACTGATCATGAAAGGTAAATCAAGGCTTCCCTTTTGCAAAACTTTAGTTCCCAGCATGCCCGGACAGCCAAACACCTGTCTGCCTCCTCCAGAGGATCCACACTGATCATGAAAGGTAAATCAAGGCTTCCCATTTGCAAAACTTCAACTCCCAGCATGGGGGGGGGGGGGTATTATTCATGCCCAGACAGCCAGACACCTGTCTGCCTCCTACAGAGGATCCACACTGATCATGAAAAGTAAATCAAGGCTTCCCATTTGCAAAACTTCAACTCCCGGCATGCCCGGACAGCCAAACACCTGTCTGCCTCCTCCAGAGCATCCACACTGATCATGAAAGGTAAATCAAGGCTTCCCATTTGCAAAACTTCAACTCCCAGCATGCCCGGACAGCCGTTGGCTGTCCGGGCATGCTGGGAGTTGAGGTTTTGCAACATCTCAAGTGTCACAGATTGAGATCACTTTGGTAGACAATGCTATGGGGCCCTTGGAGAGATGTGGCTCTGTCTTGGTTGGCCCCATTCCATTCCATGCAGTGCTGCAGGGTCCTACTGCCTACTGGCGGGTGCCAGACTGAATCTCCGCTCGTTGAATTCCGTGAGCAGAGTTTCAGAGTGATTTGCCCAATGTGAACACACCCTTAAAGGGGTACTCCGGTGGAAAACTTTTTTTTTTTTTTTATCAACTGGTGCTAGAAAGTTAAACAGATTTGTAAATAACTTCTATCCCAAAAAATCTTAATCCTTACAGTACTTATTAGCGTCTGTATACTGCAGAGGAAATTCTTTTCTTTTTGGATTTCTTTCCTGTCATGATCACAGTGCTCTCTGCTGACATCTCTGTCCATGTCAGAAACTGTCCAAAGCAGGAGAAATATGCTGCTCTGGACAGTTCCTAAAATGGACAGAGGTGTCAGCAGAGAGCACTGTGGTCATGACAGAAAAGAAATTCAAAAAGAAAAGAATTTCCTTTGTATTATACAGCAGCTAATAAGTACTGGAAGGATTAAGAATTTTTAATAGAAGTTACAATGTAACCTGTTAAAATGATGAAAAAGTTAAAATGTTGTTAAAAGTTTGATGAAATATCTTTTGATTTCAGTAAATGCTGCAAACACAAGAAATGACAATTTTCAGTTCTTTACAACCTATAAAGTGTTTTGAAACTTACTGTGCGGAATAATTTTGATCAGTGCATTGTAAGTTTTTTATGTTTAAAGGGGTATTCCTGGAAAAATAGTTTTTATTTATATCAACTGGCTCCAGAAAGTTAAACAGATTTGTAAATTACTTCTATTAAAAAATCTTAATCCTTTCAATACTTATGAGCTTCTGAATTTAAGGTTGTTCTTTTCTGTCCAAGTCCTCTCTGATGACACCTGTCTCGGGAACCGCCCAGTTTAGAAGAGGTTTGCTATGGGGATTTGCTTCTAAACTGGGCGGTTCCCGAGACAGGTGTCATCAGAGAGCACTTAGACAGAAAATAACAACCTTAACCTCAGAAGCTCATAAGTATTGAAAGGATTAAGATTTTTTAATAGAAGTAATTTACAAATTTGTTTAACTTTCTGGAGCCAGTTGATATATATAAAAAAGTTTTTTTTCCTGGAATACCCCTTTAATCATTAGGTTTGTTCAACAAAATTTGAATTGTACTCTTAAAGGAGTACTCCGCTGCTCAGCGATTGGAACAAACTGTTCCGAAAGCTGGAGCAAGGAGCTCGTGACATCATAACCCCGCCCCCTCATGATGTCACACCCCACCCCCTCAATGCAAGTCTATGGGATGGTCTATAGACTTGCATTGAGGGGGCGGGGCGTGACATCATGAGGGGCGGGCATAGGACATCACAAGCTCCCGACGCGGGCTCCAGAATTCGGAACACTTTGTTCCAAATGTTGAGCAGTGGAGTACCCCTTTAATAGTTGATAACACGAGAATTATGCTGACTGTTATTTACATCAATTATTTAGGTAAATGAGAAAAATATAATTTGCATAATAATTTGGAACAGGGTGTAGATAGAAACAAAGAAGAAAGATGAGACCAATCTGAACTGGACTGGCCATTACAAACAACATGGCGGCCCCATGTGACAAATGGTCCTTATAACTCTAGGTTGTGTTTCTTCAACCTTGTTTGCACCATAGAATGGTTCCTATACACAGAATCCTCCTTTTATAGATAGAAGCCACCCCTGAGAAGACAGATGAGGCCAATCTGAACTGGACTGGCAATTACAAACAACATGGCGGCCCCATGTGACAAATGGTCCTTATAACTCTAGGTTGTGTTTCTTCAACCTTGTTTGCACCATAGAATGGTTCCTATACACAGACTCCTTCTTTTATAGATAGAAGCCACCCCTGAGAAGACAGATGAGGCCAATCTGAACTGGACTGGCCATTACAAACAACATGGCGGCCCCATGTGCTTCCCATGTGACAAATGGTCCTTATAACTCTTGGTTGTGTTTCTTCAACCTTGGTTGCACCATAGAATGGTTCCTATACACAGACTCCTTCTTTTATAGATAGAAGCCACCCCTGAGAAGACAGATGAGGCCAATCTGAACTGGACTGGCCATTACAAACAACATGGCGGCCCCATGTGCTTCCCATGTGACAAATGGTCCTTATAACTCTTGGTTGTGTTTCTTCAAGCTTGTTTGCACCATAGAATGGTTCCTATACACAGAATCCTCCTTTTATAGATGGAAGCCACCCATGAGAAAACAAATGAGGCCAACCTGAACTGGACTGGCCATTACAAACAACATGGCGGCCCCATGTGACAAATGGTCCTTATAACTCTAGGTTGTGTTTCTTCAACCTTGGTTGCACCATAGAATGGTTCCTATACACAGAATCCTCCTTTTATAGATAGAAGCCACCCATGAGAAGACAGATGAGGCCAACCTCAACTGGACTGGCCATTACAAACAACATGGCGGCCCCATGTGCTGCCCTTGTGACAAATGGTCCTTATAACTCTTGGTTGTGTTTCTTCAACCTTGGTTGCACCATAGAATGGTTCCTATACACAGACTCCTTCTTTTATAGATAGAAGCCACCCCTGAGAAGACAGATGAGGCCAATCTGAACTGGACTGGCCATTACAAACAACATGGCGGCCCCATGTGCTTCCCATGTGACAAATGGTCCTTATAACTCTTGGTTGTGTTTCTTCAAGCTTGTTTGCACCATAGAATGGTTCCTATACACAGAATCCTCCTTTTATAGATGGAAGCCACCCATGAGAAAACAAATGAGGCCAACCTGAACTGGACTGGCCATTACAAACAACATGGCGGCCCCATGTGACAAATGGTCCTTATAACTCTAGGTTGTGTTTCTTCAACCTTGGTTGCACCATAGAATGGTTCCTATACACAGAATCCTCCTTGTATAGATAGAAGCCACCCAAAAGAAGACAGATGAGGCCAACCTGAACTGGACTGGCCATTACAAACAACATGGTGGCCCCATGTGCTGCCTCTATGGTTTGTACACTATTGGGTATATGTTACTATGTAACTGAATAAACCAACCAAACAGCAATAATCAGACTGCGCATTATTTCCCAATGATAGTCGACACGTTGGGTGATTCATTTCTATGAATACAGAGATAATTGTTTTGCCCCCCGTAACCTATGCGCCGGTACATGGACACATTAGGCCCAGCGCTAATCTGTAATAATGAGGACGCTGCGAATAACAAGAATCCTCACTTCTGTGCAGGGAAATAACGGAAAAAAAAACATCCATATCTTGTAGACCGGGAGGTTAGTTGAGTCTTTTTAAGCCTCCGCGACCTCGTCCGCTCCCAAGGAAACAACAGCAAATTATGACATGATTGGTAACGTCTCGGTAACGCTGCTATTACTTCTCGCCATGTACTATCATCTGATATGATGAGTTCAATTCCAAGAGCATAAAAGAAAACAAGTTATGTTCTGGACAAACGAGGAGAAATGCCGCATTCTCCTTACTGGAGGAATCAACTTTTTATAGCTGCAGAGAACAAAAGAAAAAAAATTACCAAAAATCTGATAAAGGAGCGAGTCAATGCTTCTTCAGCTCTCCAGGCAGAGCAGGGGCCGTAAACACCACTTTGGTGGTCTTAAAGGGATACTACACTGGAAAACTTTTTTTTTTTTTTTTAAATCAACTGGTACCAGAAAGTTACCGTAAAACAGATTTGAAAATTACTTCTATTGAAAAATCTTAATCCTTCCAGTACTTATCAGCTGCTGTCTGCTTCACAGGAAGTTCTTTTCTTTTTGAATTTCCTTTCTGTCTGACCACAGTGCTCTCTGCTGACACCTCTGTCTATGTCAGGAACTGTCCAGAGCTTGAACAAATCCCCATAGCAAACCTATCCTGCTCTGAACAATTCCTGACATGGACAGAGGTGTCAGCAGAGAACACTGTGGTCAGACAGAAAATAAATGAAAAAAGAAAAAAATCTTGTAGAGAATACAGCAGCTGATAAATACTGGAAAGATTAAGATTTTTTTTTTATTGAAGTAATCTACAAATCTGTTTAACTTTCTGGCACCAGTTGATAAAAAAAATATAAAAAAGTTTTCCAGTGGAGTACCCATTTAAACAGCCATTTACAAAAAAAAAAAAAAAGCCCAGGTGGTCTAGGGAAATAGTGACATAGTTAAATGGGTACTCTACTGGACAATAGGGATCGACCGATATCGTTTTTTTAGGGCCGATACTGATAATCGGTGGAGGTTAGGGCCGATAGCCGATAACTTATACCGATATTCCGATATAAGTTATCGGCTATTTAACCCCCTGCGACACCGCTGCAGATCATTGATTTAAAGCGGGCGCTTTAAATCAATGATCTGCAGTGGCTTTTGCGGGGCCATAGGCCGCCGCCGCCACCCGCTTCTCTCCCCTACCTGTCAGGGTGGTCCGGGCCATCCATCCTTCCTTCCTGT
This sequence comes from Hyla sarda, assembly GCF_029499605.1. Taxonomy (NCBI): domain Eukaryota; kingdom Metazoa; phylum Chordata; class Amphibia; order Anura; family Hylidae; genus Hyla; species Hyla sarda. The sequence goes on along the minus strand of NC_079190.1, from coordinate 510,781,863 downwards.
AATGTCCGGGGGCGTTCCGGGTGAAGAGTGAACCGGTCCGGGCTGTCCTTCTTCTCCGGCGGTCATCTTCTCCGCTCCGGGCAGGCTCCGGCCTAGTACGCTGCATAGACGCCGCTGCACAGTGACGCCCGTGTGCAGCGACGCACCTGACGTCACGGCGTAGCGGCGTGTATGCAGCGTACTAGGCCGGAGCCTGCCCAGAGTGGAGAAGATGACCGCCGGAGAAGAAGGACAGCCCGGACCGGTTCACCCTCCACCCGGAATGGCGCCGGACACTACAGGAAGGAAGGATGGCCCGGACCACCCCCATTAAGGGTAAGTTTAATTTTTTTATTGACTCGGAGGGTGGGGGAGGGGCCCGAACGGTATAGCGGTATGGGCAAAAATCCATACCGGTATACCGCCCAGCATAACGGTGGGAGGTGCGACGCGGTGCGGTGGGTCGGGGGTGCGGTGGGTCGGGGGGGTGGCGGTCGCGGTGCGGTGGGGGCGGTGCGGGGGGCAGGGCATTATCGGCTTATCGGCAAGGTAATTGCCGATACTGATAATGCCCAAAATCGTGATTATCGGCCGATAATATCGGCCATACCGATAATCGGTCGATCCCTAATAGACAACATAGATAAATGTGCATTCGGAACATTTTGTTTCAAACACTTGGAGCAGGCGGCGGGGGTCGTGATATCCCAGCCACGCTCCTTGTGGCGTCACACCACGACCCCTCAATGCAAGTCTATGGGAGGGGGCGCTCCTTCCCATAGACTTGCATTGAGGGGGTGGGGAATGATGTCACGATGGGCGTGGCCTTGATATCACGACCCCCACTGCCCACACCCAGCGTTTTAAATGAGCTCCGGTTGCTGCGCAGAGATTGTGGGGGTCCCAGAGGCGGGACCCCCGCGATCAGACATCATATGCCCGATCCTTTAGATAGGGGATAAGATGTCTAGTAGCAGAGTACACCTTTAAGACAGTGGGCAAGGGCTAAGACAAGGGCTAATTTTACGTCCCTTGTGGTCTAGAGTAATCAAAGTCCCTGGTGTTCTAGAATGATGATAGCCTATTGAAAATCCCCTGGTGGTTTACTGAATTGTAAGAATTAGTCTTACATTTCCTGGTGGTCTAGCAAAGTGCTGTAAATGTCTACCCCCTCAGTGTAGTTATATAAAAATGACAATTCTTAAAAATTATGTAAAAATGATGATCTAAAGTAATGGAATAGTCCATAGTTAATTATCTGGTAGTCTAGATTCATGGAGAAATCCTTTGTAAATCCCCTGTTGGTCTAGAGTCATGAAATAGTCTACTTTGAAATTCCCTAGGGGTCTAGAGCAGTGAAATAGTTCACTGTAAATTTCCTGGTGGTCTAGAGTCATGAAATGGTCCATAGTAAATGCCCTGGAGGTCTAGAGTCATGAAATAGCCCTTTGTAAATTTCCTGGTGGTCTAGAGTCATGAAATAGTTCGGTGGGGACCTCCACGATCTCCATGCTGCACTTGGCGTTTGTTTAGAGCATCTGGTTCAGCACCGGAGGCTTGTGATGTCATGACCACGCCCCCTCCTATAGACTTGCATTGAGGGGGCATGGCCGTGCCGTCACGAGCCTCTGCCCCGCATCAGCAGTCATCCAGCATGGAGCGAAGTTTGCCTCGTGCATCGAATGTCTGGTGTGCCGCAGCCAAGATCGCAAGGGTCCTCAGCGGAGGGACTCCTGCTCTCAGACTTCTTATCCCCTATACTTTGGATAGAGGATAAGATGTCTAGGGGTGGAGTACCCCTTTAAGGTCCAACAACATTCCGGGTTTTTTCACTTACTCCATTGGAATAGAACAGGAAACATTTCCAATCCTGGACTGTTGGTGGAGCCTGGCGGATTGGGTAGGTGACCAGTGATTCAGGATATGGCCGGCTACAGGGCCACAGGTTGGAATCAGCCTCAGACAATACTTCATGTTGCTACCGCAGCCCATCAGGTCAATGGGTCCCTCAGTGTGGCTTCATGAAGACAACCTCATTTTACATGGAAGAAGATTTCCGTCTGGATTCTCCAACACAATATGATAAGTATCCATCTAAATGAATGGTAGACCATGTGCTCCATGGCTGGTCACCTTTGTCCCCTTCCATGAGGTCCTAATTTGGCACATTAACAACCCCTTTAAACATAATAGAAAAGGGACATAAATACCAGATTATTCGGAAATTTGCTATAGGGCCCCCTTTCGTCTATGTACGTCACTGTCCTTATGACCTTTGGTTGCTTTCCCCACCATTGGTTTGGTAATGAAACATGGCCTCCTAATATTAGAGATGGTCCTCATGACTCTTGGTTGCTTCCTAGAATGGTTCCTACAGACGGAATAAGCCATTTATAGATAGAACCTACCCCTGAGAAGAAAGATGAGACCAAATTGGCTATTACAAACAACATGGGCTCCTCATGTGACAGATGGTTCTTATGACTCTTTGTTGTGTTTCTTCAATCTTGGTTGCATCATAGAATGGTTCCTACAGATGGAATAAGCCATTTATAGATAGAACCTACCCATGAGAAGAAAGATGAGACCAATGTGAGCTGGACTGTCCATTATAAACAACATGGCCTCCTCATGTGACAGATAGCCCTTATGACACTTAGCTGTGTTTCTGTGTTGCATCATAGAATAGTTCCCACGTAATGATTAGTATCCATCTAAATGAATTGTAGTCCATGTGCTCCATGGGTGGTCACCTTTGTCCCCTTCCATGACGTCCTAATTTGGCCCCTTTAAACATAATAGAAAAGGGACATAAACACCAGATCATTCTTAAATTTGCTATAGGGCCCCCTTTCTTCTATGTATGTCACTGCCCTTATGACCTTTGGTTGCTTTCTCCACCATTGGTTTGGTAATGAAACATGGTCTCCTAATATTAGAGATGGTCCTCATGACTCGTGTTCCTACAAGCTATTTATAGATAGAACCTACTCATGAGAAGATGAGGCCAATCTGGCTATTGTAAACAACATGACCTCATGTGACGTCCTTAAGAGTTGCGCAAACCTACAGTAAATCGGTTCGTAGCGGACCTTGCAGCTTGCCTGTTGATTACTTTAGTCTGCGTAAATTAGTTCAGCTTTCCAAGGACTCTGGTTGCCTGGAAAAGTCTGGGATGACAGTCTTAGGTCTCCTAGGTCTGTATCCACCTTTTCCAGGCAACTGGAGCCCTTGGAAAGCTGAACTAATTCATGCAGACGAAAGTAATCAACAGCCGAGCTGCGAGGTTCGTTACGAGCCAATTATGACTCTTGGTTGTGTTTCTACAACTTTGGTTGCCTCATAGAATGGTTCCCACATTATGATTAGTATCTTGTAGTCTATGTAATCCACGACTGGTCAACTTTGTCCCCTTCCATGACGTCCTACTTTGGCTCATAAACATTATGTCACAAAGTAACAAGTTGCTATGAAACCCAATGGCTCAGATCTACCAAGGCTGCTGCGCCAACATGTCGTACTCTATTGCCACCATTTGCAAAGAAGAAAATTGCGACTCTTTTTTGAGCTTTTAGGCTTTTTTCAGTATTTTTGTTTCTGGATATAGAGCTCTTCATGTCCTGTCTCATCTCCCGCCACCCATCGTGTCTATGTTGGGGGGGGGGGGGGGGGGATGGGGGTACGGTGTCTGCGGTGGGCGAACAGATGTTATCCAAATTGTTTATCATGGAGATCAGATAGGTAATAAAGCGCCGGTGTCAGAGTCTGGGCCTTCACCGCGCAGAAATATATCGCCCTCATTACCGCAGCCTCATAAAAATGCATTAACACCTAAACATTCATTTACACGTCTCCGATTCGCCTCCGAATATCTTTTTACAAGGTCTCGACTTCCTCCGTAATAACACAGAGATTATTTTCTACTTAAGACTAAACTATCAGACAAATGTTATTATTAATGCTCCCGCGACTTCCCCGCCGCATGATTTATGCACATTCATAGCTTTTTTTTTTTTTTTCCGTCTGTGTTAACAAAATTAGAAAAACCCGTGTAAAAGGAACGCTGGGTTCTAAAGTATGCAAAAACTTATGAATTCCTCCTTTAAAGGGGTACTCCGCCCCTAGACATCTTATCTCCTATCCCCTATTAGTATTATTACAGTACGAGAGAAAATGGAACGAGAATCGAGGAGGAGGTTAAAGGGGTACTCCGCCCCTAGACATTTTATCCCCTATCCAAAGGATAAGGCATCAAATGTCTGATCGTGGGGGGGGGTCCCGTCGCTGGGGACCCCCGTGATCTCAGCTGCAGCACCCCAGACATCCGGTGCACGGAGCGACGGATGACTGGCGATGTGGGGCGGAGGCTCGTAATGTCAAGGCCACGCCTTGTTCATCGCGGCCACGCCCCCTCAATGCAAGTCTATGGGACGGGGCGTGACGGCCGTCACGCCCCGTCCCATAGACTTGCATTGAGGGGGCGTGGCCGTGACGTCACGAGCCTCCGGCACTGAACCCGACACTCTAAACGAACGCTGAGTGCAGCAGGGAGATTGCGGGGGTCCTCAGCAGCGGGACACCCCCGATCAGACATCTTATACCCTATCCTTACGATAGGGGATAAGATGTCTAGGGGCGGAGTACCCCTTTAACCTCCTCCTCGATTCTCGTTCCATTCTGTCTCGTACTGTAATAATACTAATACATACCGTGATGAATACAGGAAGAATTCCCCTATATGTGACCCTGGATATCAGCCATTTGCCCTTTTTGTGTCCCCTTAAAGGGGTACTCCGCCCCTAGACAAAGGATAGGGGATAAGATGTCGGATCGCCGGGGTCCCGCTGCTGGGGACCCCGGGGATCGCTGCTGCAGCACCCCGCTATCATTACAGCACAGAGTGAGTTCGCTCTGCACATAATGACGGGCAATACAGGGGCCGGAGCATCGTTACTTCACGGCCCCGCCCCTCGTGACGTCACGGCCCGCGCCCGTCAATACAAGTCTATGGGAGGGGGCATGGCGGTCATCACGCCCCCTGCCATAGACTTGCATTAAGGGGACGGGCCGTGATGTCATGAGGGGCGGAGCCATGACATCACGCTGCTCCGGCCCCTGTATCGCCCGTCATTACGCACAGAGCGAACTCACTCTGTGCTGTAATGATAGCGCAGTGCCGCAGCGGGGATCCCAGGGCTCCCCAGCAGCGGCACCACGGCGATCTGACATCTTATCCCCTATCCTTTGGATAAGATGCCAGGGACGGAGTACCCCTTTAAAACCTAAACTATGACCTCTGTCTGGCTGTAAGGCAATCGGCGGCTGCAGGAGCTCTCCCCCACTGTTCTGTCTGCAATAGGAAAGAAGGAACTCTTGAAGGGGTACTCCAGTGTTTAAAAATGTTTCCCCAATCCTCTAACCCAGTGGTTCTTAACCTAGGTTCGATCGAACCCCAGGGGTTCGGTGAGTCAGTCCCGGGGGTTCGGCGGGGGAGGTCGCAACAGGACAGGCAAACCAAGCACTTGCTTGGGGCCCCGAGCAGAGACGGTGTTTGCCCATCCTGTAGCGATGGGGCAATTCCCCCCATCACTATTAAGTCACTATTAATTCCCCCCATCACTATTAAGTCACTATTAATTCCCCCCATCACTTTTAACTCACTATTAATTCCCCCCATCACTATTAACTCACTATTAATTCCCCCCATCACTATTAAGTCACTATTAATTCCCCCCATCACTTTTAACTCACTATTAATTCCCCCCATCACTTTTAACTCACTATTAATTCCCCCATCACTATTAACTCACTATTAATTCCCCCCATCACTATTAAGTCACTATTAATTCCCCCCATCACTATTAAGTCACTATTAATTCCCCCATCACTATTAACTCACTATTAATTCCCCCATCACTATTAACTCACTATTAATTCCCCCCATCACTATTAAGTCACTATTAATTCCCCCCATCACTATTAAGTCACTATTAATTCCCCCCATCACTATTAACTCACTATTAATTCCCCCCATCACTATTAACTCACTATTAATTCCCCCCATCACTATTAAGTTAAAATTTCGGGACATAGCGCATACCGTGATGTCACTGACGTCCTGTGCGTGCGCCCATGGAAACGAAGGCGCCGAGGACCGGAGGATAGAGAAAGAGGAAGACGCGCGCTGGCCAGCTTGGTAAGTGACCAGTCGGAGCACTGAAGTGGGCAGTACACAGGCATACACTGTATATGGCTGGTGGCTGTACGTCTGTGGGGGAACACTGTCTACATCAGTGGTCTTCAACCTGTGGACCTCCAGATGTTGCAAAACTACAACTACCAGCATGCCCGGACAGCCGCTGGCTGTCCGGGCATGCAGGGAGTTGTAGTTTTGCAACATCTGGAGGTCCGCAGGTTGAAGACCACTGGCCTACATATTGTGGGGGAACTCTGTCTGCCTAATGTGGGGGAACTCTGTCTGCCTAATGTGGGGGAACTCTGTCTGCCAAGTGTGGGGGAACACTGCCTGCCTGTGTGGGGAAACACTGCCTGCCTAATGTGTGGGGGAACACTGCCTGCCTAATGTGTGGGGAAACACTGCCTGCCTAATGTGTGGGGAACACTGCCTGCCTAATGTGGGGGAACACTGCCTGCCTAATGTGGGGGAACACTGCCTGCCTAATGTGGGGGAACACTGCCTGCCTAATGTGGGGGAACACTGCCTGCCTAATGTGGGGGAACACTGCCTGCCTAATGTGGGGGAACACTGCCTGCCTAATGTGGGGAAACACTGCCTGCCTAATGTGGGGGAACACTGCCTGCCTAATGTGGGGGAACACTGCCTGCCTAATGTGGAGGAACACTGCCTGCTTAATGTGGGGGAACACTGCCTGCCTAATGTGGGAGAACACTGCCTGCATAATGTGGGGGAACTCTGTCTGCCAAATGTGGGGGAACACTGCCTGCCAAATGTGGGGGAACACTGCATGCCAAATGTGGGAGAACACTGCCTGCCAAATGTGGGGGAACACTGCCTGCCAAATGTGGGGGAACACTGCCTGCCTGTGTGGGGAAACACTGCCTGCCTAATGTGTGGGTGAACACTGCCTGCCTAATGTGTGGGGAAACACTGCCTGCCTAATGTGGAGGGGAACACTGCCTGCCTAATGTGGGGGAACACTGCCTGCCTAATGTGGGGAAACACTGCCTGCCTAATGTGGGGGAACACTGCCTGCCTAATGTGGGGGAACACTGCCTGCTTAATGTGGGGGGACACTGCCTGCCTAATGTGGGAGAACACTGCCTGCCTAATGTGGGGGATCACTGTCTGCCTAATGTGGGGGAACACCGCCTGCCTAATGTGGGGGAACACCGCCTGCCTAATGTGGGGGAACGCTGCCTGCCTAATGTGGGGGAACGCTGCCTGCCTAATGTGTGGGAACACTGCCTGCCTAATGTGTGGGGGAACACTGCCTGCCTAATGTGGGGGAACACTGCCTGCCTAATGTGGGGGAACACTGCCTGCCTAATGTGTGGGGGAACACTGCCTGCCTAATGTGGGGGAACACTGCCTGTCTAATGTGGGGGAACACTGCCTGCCTAATGTGGGGGAACACTGCCTGCCTAATGTGGGGGAACACTGCCTACATAATGTGGGGGAACACTGCCTGCCTAATGTGGGGGAACACTGCCTACATAATGTGGGGGAACACTGCCTGCCTAATGTGGGGGAACACTGCCTGTCTAATGTGGGGGAACACTGCCTGCCTAATGTGGGGGAACACTGCCTGTCTAATGACATGAGAGCAGCACTTGCCAAGGTGAAGCCGCGCATTTCTGAACTGGTCTCTGAAAGACAACAGCAGAAGTCACTGATTTGCAGTAAATATTCATTATGTTTTTGTGTGAAGATCCTGTTTTCATGGTTTTGTTCTTTGTTCTTAATGGTTTTGTTCATGTTGTGCACCTATGTATAAATATATACTTAAATATATACCTCCTATGTATAAATATATACCTCCTATGTATAAATATATACCTCCTATGTATAATATATACCTCCTATGTATAAATATATACCTCATATGTATAAATATATACCTCCTATGTATAAATATATACCTCCTATGTATACATATATACCTCCTATGTATAATATATACCTCCTATGTATAATATATACCTCCTATGTATAAATATATACCTCATATGTATAAATATATACCTCCTATGTATAATATATACCTCCTATGTATAAATATATACCTCATATGTATAAATATATACCTCCTATGTATAATATATACCTCCTATGTATACATATATACCTCCTATGTATAAATATATACCTCCTATGTATATATATATACCTCCTATGTATAAATATATAACCTCCTATGTATAAATATATAACCTCCTTTGTATATATATATATATACCTCCTATGTACAAATATATAACCTCCTATGTATAAATATATACCTCCTATGTATAAATATATACCTCCTATGTATAAATATATACCTCCTATGTATAAATATATACCTCCTATGTATAAATATATACTTAAATATATACCTCCTATGTATAAATATATACCTCCTATGTACAAATATATACCTCCTATGTATAAATATATACCTCCTATGTATAAGTATATACCTCCTATGTATAAATATATACCTCCTATGTATAAATATATACCTCCTATGTATAAATATATACCTCCTATGTACAAATATATAACCTCCTATGTACAAATATATACCTCCTATGTATAAATATATACCTCCTATGTATACATATATACCTCCTATGTATAAATATATACCTCCTATGCATAAATATATACCTCCTATGTATAAATATATACTTAAATATATACCTCCTATGTATAAATATATACCTCCTATGTATAATATATACCTCCTATGTATATATATACCTCCTATGTATAAATATATAACCTCCTATGTATAAATATATAACCTCCTTTGTATATATATATACCTCCTATGTACAAATATATAACCTCCTATGTACAAATATATACCTCCTATGTATAAATATATACCTCCTATGTATACATATATACCTCCTATGTACAAATATATTCCTCCTATGTATAAATATATAACCTCCTATGTATAATATATAACCTCCTATGTATAAATATATACCTCCTATGTATAAATATATACCTCCTATGTATAAATATATACCTCCTATGTATAAATATATACCTCCTATGTATAAATATATACTTAAATATATACCTCCTATGTATAAATATATACCTCCTATGTATAAATATATACCTCCTATGTATAATATATACCTCCTATGTATAAATATATACCTCCTATGTATAAGTATATACCTCCTATGTATAAATATTTAACCTCCTATGTATAAATATATATCTCCTATGTATAAATATATACCTCCTATGTACAAATATATACCTCCTATGTATAAATATATACCTCCTATGTATAAATATATACCTCCTATGTATAATATATACCTCTTATGTATAATATATACCTCATATGTATAAATATATACCTCCTATGTATAAATATATACCTCCTATGTATAAATATATACCTCCTATGTATAAATATATACCTCCAATGTATAAATATATACCTCCTATGTATAAATATATACCTCCTATGTATAAATATATACCTCCTATGTACAAATATATACCTCCTATGTATAAATATATACCTCCTATGTATAAATATATACCTCCTATGTATAAATATATACCTCCTATGTATAAATATATACTTAAATATATACCTCCTATGTATAAATATATACCTCCTATGTATAAATATTTAACCTCCTATGTATAAATATATATCTCCTATGTATAAATATATACCTCCTATGTACAAATATATACCTCCTATGTATAAATATATACCTCCTATGTATAAATATATACCTCCTATGTATAATATATACCTCTTATGTATAATATACACCTCCTATGTATAAATATATACCTCCTATGTATAAATATATACCTCCTATGTATAAATATATACCTCCTATGTATAAATATATACCTCCTATGTATAAATATATACTTAAATATATACCTCCTATGTATAAATATATACCTCCTATGTATAAATATATACCTCCTATGTATAAATATATACCTCCTATGTATAAGTATATACCTCCTATGTATAAATATATAACTCCTATGTATAAATATATACCTCCTATGTATAATATATACCTCCTATGTACAAATATATAACCTCCTATGTATAAATATATACCTCCTATGTATACATATATACCTCCTATGTATAAATATATAACTCCTATGTATAAATATATACCTCCTATGTATAAATATATACCTCCTATGTATGAATATATACCTCCTATGTATAAATATATACCTCCTATGTATACATATATACCTCCTATGTATACATATATACCTCCTATGTATAAATATATACCTCCTATGTATAAATATATACCTCCTATGTATAAATATATACCTCCTATGTATAATATATACCTCCTATGTATAAATATATACCTCCTATGTATAAATATATACCTCCTATGTATAAATATATACCTCCTATGTATAATATATACCTCCTATGTATAAATATATACCTCCTATGTATAAATATATACCTCCTATGTATACATATATACCTCCTGTGTATAAATATATACCTCCTATGTATAAATATATACCTCCTATGTACAAATATATACCTCCTATGTATGAATATATACCTCCTATGTATAAATATATACCTCCTATGTATAAATATATACCTCCTATGTATAAATATATACCTCCTATGTATAAATATATACCTCCTATGTATAAATATATACCTCCTATGTATAAATATATACCTCCTATGTACAAATATATACCTCCTATGTATGAATATATACCTCCTATGTATAAATATATACCTCCTATGTATACATATATACCTCCTATGTACAAATATATACCTCCTATGTATGAATATATACCTCCTATGTATAAGTATATACCTCCTATGTATAAATATATACCTCCTATGTACAAATATATACCTCCTATGTATGAATATATACCTCCTATGTATAAGTATATACCTCCTATGTATAAATATATACCTCCTATGTATAATATATACCTCCTATGTATAAATATATACCTCCTATGTATAAATATATACCTCCTATGTATAAATATATACCTCCTATGTATAAATATATACCTCCTATATATAAATATATTCCTCCTATGTTTTGAATTTAAAAAAAATCATGTTTTATTTTTCCAATTAAGAGGGGTTCAGTGAATGCGCATATGGAACTGGTGGGGTTCAGTACCCCCAACAAGGTTAAGAACCACTGATCTAACCTATTTGGGGGGTCGGTTTGTGTGGTGTTTGTCTAACCTCTTGGACCCCCATGATCAGACACTTGTCCCTTATCCAGAACTGGCCCCGAATCTCTCCTTTGCCTAGAGGGTGAGGTCCCCTGATGAAGCTCACAATAGCGAAACGTACGTTGCGGTGGGTGCATATGGACTGGGCTTGTCTTTTATTTTCTATATTCAGTTTCACCTTCATCTGTCATCATTTTTTTAGTACTTTGTATAGTTTTGTTTTTTGACTGCGCTTGCTTTTGCATACTGAGGTCCTTTAAAGGGGTACTCCGCCCATAGACATCTTATCCCCTATTCAAAGAATAGGGGATAAGATGTCTGATCAGAACCCCTGCGATCTTGGCTGCGGCACCCCACACAGCCGGTGCACGGAGTGAACTTCGCTCCATGCCGGATGACTGGCGATGCGGGGCAGAGGCTCGTGATGTCACGGTCGTGCCCCGCTCATGACGTTACGGCCACGCCCCCTCAATGCAAGTCTATGGGAGGTTGCATGACGGCTGTAACACCCCCTCCCATAGACTTGCATTGAGGGGGTGTGGCCGTCACATCATGAGCGGGGCGTGATCGTGACATCACGAGCCTCCAGCGCTGCACCCGACTCTCTAAAAGAACACCGGGGGACGCAGCTGAGATCGCGTTGGTCCCCAGAGGCGGGACCCCCGCGATCAGACATCTTATCCCTTATCCTTTGCATAGGGGATAAGATGTCTAGGGATGGAGTACCCCTTTAATTCCAATGATAGGTGCCCTTTAAGACCTCCTGCACACAGTAAAGCGCAGAACCTGTACTGCTAACAACAATAATGCGAAGTAACAAGCGCCTGACAATGTCGCCCTCTTCACCCGATACACTGTTGTTTTTGCAGTTATATTAGAAGAAACATTAGTAATATCCCCAGAAGTGCAGAACATGGCGCAAGATAAATGAAGGCTCCAATGTTTGTCAGCGGGATACATTGTTCTGCGCTACCAGCAATTCATATCAATAAAGAGAACCTCTCATGATCTTGTTATATGTTATAATCCCCCCAGGTCACGGCCCCCATCATGATAAACCACCCTCGCCCTTTATTTTTATTATTTTTATTTTCTACCTTGATATTGTTCTGTATTCTCTGCTCAGTCTCAGTCAGATTCACAGACCGGGAAGGGGGCGTTCCCCCACAGGCGTGACATCATCTGAAGCCATACAGGGGAGAATACAGAATAATAAAGTCCAATAACATTACATGATGGGGGATGTAGTACGAGGTGATTCAGATTTAAGTAAAACATCAGAGAAAGTCACATATAACCGACTTAGATACATCAGACAGTATTTTTTTTATGACTTGCTTAGATACATGGCTCAGCAGATAGTATTATACATGATAGACTCAGATGCCTTGGTGGACTATAAAATGCATGATAGACTTAGATACCCTGGTTCACTGGACAGTAGCACACATGAATGGCTTAGATACATGGTCTCACCATGTACCATTGCACATGATAGACCGATACCTGGCTGAGAAGTTAACACATTATGGGCTTAGATAGGTCCTACAATATCCTTTATATATGATAGGCTTAGATACCCAGGTTTAGCAGACAGCGTTACACATGATAGACTGATATGTTGGTTTAATAGACAGTATAAAATGTGATAGACCTGCAACACTGCAGACAGTATCACACATGATGAGCTTAGATACCCATGCTCATTAGACAGTATCACATAGGATAGGCTTAGATAACCCATCACATCAAACATGATTACATGGAAAAGGCCTATCAGACAGTATCACATACAATAGGGTTAGATACCCTGGCTCATCAGACATTGTGCTGTTTAGATACCCTGCTGTTTAGATACCTCTGCTGTTTACCTTGGCTGTTTAGATACCCTGGCTTTTCTGACAGTATTACATACATACAAAAGGGTTAGATACCCTGGCTCATCAGACATTGTGCTGTTTAGATACCCTGCTGTTTAGATACCTCTGCTGTTTACCTCTGCAGTTTAGATACCCTGGCTTATCAGATAGTTTCACATACAATAAGCTTAGATACCCTGGCTCATTAGACAGTATCACATATAATAGACTGAGACACACTGGCTCATCAAAAAGTATCACATACAATAGGCTTAGATACACTGGCTCATTAGATAGTATCACATACAATAGGCTTAGATACCCTGGCTCATCAGACAGTATCACATATAATAGGCTTAGATACCCTGGCTCATAAGACAGTATCACATATAATAGGCTTAGATACCCGGGCTCATTAGACAGTATCACATAGGATAGGCTTAGATACCCTGGCTCATTAGACAGTATCACATAGGATAGGCTTAGATAACCCATCACATCAAACATGATTACATGGAAAAGGCTTATCAGACAGTATCACATACAATAGGGTTAGATACCCTGGCTCATCAGACATTGTGCTGTTTAGATACCCTGCTGTTTAGATACCTCTGCTGTTTACCTTGGCTGTTTAGATATCCTGGCTTATCAGACAGTATCACATACAAAAGGGTTAGATACCCTGGCTCATCAGACATTGTGCTGTTTAGATACCCTGCTGTTTAGATACCTCTGCTGTTTATCTCTGCTGTTTAGATACCCTGGTTTATCAGATAGTATCACATACAATAAGCTTAGATACCCTGGCTCATTAGACAGTATCATATATAATAGACTGAGACACACTGGCTCATCAGACAGTATCACATACAATATGCTTAGATACACTGGCTCATTAGATAGTATCACATACAATAGGCTTAGATACCCTGGCTCATCAGACAGTATCACATATAATAGGCTTAGATACCCTGGCTCATAAGACAGTATCACATACAATAGGCTTAGATACCCTGGCTCATCAGACAGTATCACATACAATAGGCTTAGATACCCTGGCTCATCAGACAGTATCACATACAATAGGCTTAGATACCCTGGCTCATCAGACAGTATCACATACAATAGGCTTAGATACCCGGGCTCATCAGACAGTATCACATACAATAGGCTTAGATACCCGGCTCATCAGACAGTATCACATACAATAGGCTTAGATACCGGGCTCATTAGACAGTATCACCTACAATAGGCTTAGATACCTGGGCTCATTAGACAGTATCACATATAATACGCTTAGATACCCTGGCTCATCAGACAGTATCACATATAATAGGCTTAGATACCCTGGCTCATCAGACAGTATCACATACAATAGGCTTAGATACCCCGGCTCATCAGACAGTATCACATACAATAGGCTTAGATACCCCTGCTCATCAGACAGTATCACATACAATAGGCTTAGATACCTGGGCTTATTAGACAGTATCACATACAATAGGCTTAGATACCCCGTCTCATCAGACAGTATCACATACAATAGGCTTAGATACCACAACTCATCAGACAGTATCACATACAATAGGCTTAGATACCCTGGCTCATCAGACAGTATCACATACAATAGGCTTAGATACCCCGGTTCATTAGACAGTATCACATACAATAAGCTTAGATACCCCAGCTCATTAGACAGTATCACATACAATATGCTTAGATACCCTGGCTCATTATACAGTATCACATACAATAGGCTTAGATACCCGGGCTCATCAGACAGTATCACATACAATAGGTTTAGATACCCGGGCTCATCAGACAGTATCACATACAATAGGCTTAGATACCCGGGCTCATCAGACAGTATCACATGCAATAGGCTTAGATACCCGGCTCATCAGACGGTATCACATACAATAGGCTTAGATACCCCGACTCCTTTGATAGTATCACATACAATAGGCTTAGATACCAGGGCTCATCAGACAGTATCACATACAATAGGCTTAGATAACCGGGCTCATCAGACAGTATCACATACAATAGGCTTAGATAACCGGGCTCATCAGACAGTATCACATACAGTAGGCTTAGATACCCCGTCTCATTAGACAGTATCACATACAATGGGCTTAAATACCCTGGCTCATTAGACAGTATCACATACAATAGGCTTAGATACCCGTGCTCATCAGACAGTATCACATACAATAGGCTTAGATACCCCGACTCCTTTGATAGTATCACATACAATAGGCTTAGATACCCGGGCTCATCAGACAGTATCACATACAATAGGCTTGGATACCCGGCTCATCAGACAGTATCACATACAATAGGCTTGGATACCCGGCTCATTAGACAGTATCACATACAATAGGCTTAGATACCCGGGCTCATCAGACAGTATCATATACAATAGGCTTAGATACCCAGGCGGCTCATCAGACAGTATCACATACAATAGGCTTAGATACCCCGGCTCATCAGACAGTATTACATACAATCAACTTAGATACCCGGGCTCATCAGACAGTATCACATACAATAGGCTTAGATACCCTGGCTCATCAGACAGTATCACATACAATAGGCTTAGATACCCCGGCTCATCAGACAGTATCACATACAATAGGCTTAGATACCCTGGCTCATTATACAGTATCACATACAATAGGCTTAGATACCCAGGCTCATTAGACAGTATAACATACAATAGGCTTAGATACCCGGGCTCATCAGACAGTATCACATACAATAGGCTTAGATACCCCGGCTCATTATACAGTATTACATACAATAGGCTTAGATACCCTGGCTCATTAGACAGTATAACATACAATAGGCTTAGATACCCGGGCTCATTATACAGTATTACATAC
Organism: Hyla sarda; assembly: GCF_029499605.1. Lineage (NCBI taxonomy): Eukaryota > Metazoa > Chordata > Amphibia > Anura > Hylidae > Hyla > Hyla sarda. Next base: position 510,765,700 of record NC_079190.1, on the reverse strand, counting down.
AATAGGCTTAGATACCCTGGCTCATTATACAGTATCACATACAATAGGCTTAGATACCCCGGCTCATCAGACAGCATAACATACAATAGGCTTAGATACCCGGGCTCATCAGACAGTATAACATACAATAGGCTTAGATACCCGGGCTCATCAGACAGTATCACATACAATAGGCTTAGATACCCGGGCTCATCAGACAGTATCACATACAATAGGCTGAGATACCCTGGCTCATTATACAGTATCACATACAATAGGCTTAGATACCCGGGCTCCTCAGACAGTATCACATACAATAGGCTTAGATACCCTGGCTCATCAGACAGTATCACATACAATAGGCTTAGATACCCGGGCTCATCAGACAGTATCACATACAATAGGCTGAGATACCCCGGCTCATCAGACAGTATTACATACAATAGGCTTAGATACCCGAGCTCATTAGACAGTATCACATACAATAGGCTTAGATACCCGGGCTCGTTAGACAGTATCACATACAATAGGCTTAGATACCCCGACTCCTTTGATAGGATCACATACAATAGGCTGAGATACCCCGGCTCATCAGACAGTATCACATACAATAGGCTTAGATACCCCGACTCCTTTGATAGTATCACATACAATAGGCTTAGATACCCTGGCTCATTATACAGTAACACATACAATAGGCTTAGATACCCGGGCTCATCAGACAGTATCACATACAGTAGACTTAGATACCCTGGCTCGTTATACAGTATCACATACAATAGGCTTAGATACCCGGGCTCATCAGACAATATCACATACAATAGGCTTAGATACCCGGTCTCATCAGACAGTATCACATACAATAGGCTTAGATACCCCGGCTCATCAGACAGTATTACATACAATAAGCTTAGATACCCGGGCTCATCAAACAATATCACATACAATAGGCTTAGATACCCGGGCTCATCAGACAGTATCACATACAATAGGCTTAGATACCCAGGCTTATTAGACAGTATAACATACAATAGGCTTAGATACCCGGGCTCATCAGACAGTATCACATACAATAGGCTTAGATACCCCGACTCCTTTGATAGTATAACATACAATAGGCTTAGATATCCGGGCTCATCAGACAGTATCACATACAATAGGCTTAGATACCCCGGCTCATCAGACAGTATCACATACAATAGGCTTAGATACCCCGGCTCATCAGACAGTATTACATACAATAAGCTTAGATACCCGGGCTCATCAAACAATATCACATACAATAGGCTTAGATACCCGGGCTCATCAGACAGTATCACATACAATAGGCTTAGATACCCGGCTCATCAGACAGTATCACATACAATAGGCTTAGATACCGGGCTCATTAGACAGTATCACCTACAATAGGCTTAGATACCTGGGCTCATTAGACAGTATCACATATAATACGCTTAGATACCCTGGCTCATCAGACAGTATCACATATAATAGGCTTAGATACCCTGGCTCATCAGACAGTATCACATACAATAGGCTTAGATACCCCGGCTCATCAGACAGTATCACATACAATAGGCTTAGATACCCCTGCTCATCAGACAGTATCACATACAATAGGCTTAGATACCTGGGCTTATTAGACAGTATCACATACAATAGGCTTAGATACCCCGTCTCATCAGACAGTATCACATACAATAGGCTTAGATACCACAACTCATCAGACAGTATCACATACAATAGGCTTAGATACCCTGGCTCATCAGACAGTATCACATACAATAGGCTTAGATACCCCGGTTCATTAGACAGTATCACATACAATAAGCTTAGATACCCCAGCTCATTAGACAGTATCACATACAATATGCTTAGATACCCTGGCTCATTATACAGTATCACATACAATAGGCTTAGATACCCGGGCTCATCAGACAGTATCACATACAATAGGTTTAGATACCCGGGCTCATCAGACAGTATCACATACAATAGGCTTAGATACCCGGGCTCATCAGACAGTATCACATGCAATAGGCTTAGATACCCGGCTCATCAGACGGTATCACATACAATAGGCTTAGATACCCCGACTCCTTTGATAGTATCACATACAATAGGCTTAGATACCAGGGCTCATCAGACAGTATCACATACAATAGGCTTAGATAACCGGGCTCATCAGACAGTATCACATACAATAGGCTTAGATAACCGGGCTCATCAGACAGTATCACATACAGTAGGCTTAGATACCCCGTCTCATTAGACAGTATCACATACAATGGGCTTAAATACCCTGGCTCATTAGACAGTATCACATACAATAGGCTTAGATACCCGTGCTCATCAGACAGTATCACATACAATAGGCTTAGATACCCCGACTCCTTTGATAGTATCACATACAATAGGCTTAGATACCCGGGCTCATCAGACAGTATCACATACAATAGGCTTGGATACCCGGCTCATCAGACAGTATCACATACAATAGGCTTGGATACCCGGCTCATTAGACAGTATCACATACAATAGGCTTAGATACCCGGGCTCATCAGACAGTATCATATACAATAGGCTTAGATACCCAGGCGGCTCATCAGACAGTATCACATACAATAGGCTTAGATACCCCGGCTCATCAGACAGTATTACATACAATCAACTTAGATACCCGGGCTCATCAGACAGTATCACATACAATAGGCTTAGATACCCTGGCTCATCAGACAGTATCACATACAATAGGCTTAGATACCCCGGCTCATCAGACAGTATCACATACAATAGGCTTAGATACCCTGGCTCATTATACAGTATCACATACAATAGGCTTAGATACCCAGGCTCATTAGACAGTATAACATACAATAGGCTTAGATACCCGGGCTCATCAGACAGTATCACATACAATAGGCTTAGATACCCCGGCTCATTATACAGTATTACATACAATAGGCTTAGATACCCTGGCTCATTAGACAGTATAACATACAATAGGCTTAGATACCCGGGCTCATTATACAGTATTACATACAATAGGCTTAGATACCCTGGCTCATTATACAGTATCACATACAATAGGCTTAGATACCCCGGCTCATCAGACAGCATAACATACAATAGGCTTAGATACCCGGGCTCATCAGACAGTATAACATACAATAGGCTTAGATACCCGGGCTCATCAGACAGTATCACATACAATAGGCTTAGATACCCGGGCTCATCAGACAGTATCACATACAATAGGCTGAGATACCCTGGCTCATTATACAGTATCACATACAATAGGCTTAGATACCCGGGCTCCTCAGACAGTATCACATACAATAGGCTTAGATACCCTGGCTCATCAGACAGTATCACATACAATAGGCTTAGATACCCGGGCTCATCAGACAGTATCACATACAATAGGCTGAGATACCCCGGCTCATCAGACAGTATTACATACAATAGGCTTAGATACCCGAGCTCATTAGACAGTATCACATACAATAGGCTTAGATACCCGGGCTCGTTAGACAGTATCACATACAATAGGCTTAGATACCCCGACTCCTTTGATAGGATCACATACAATAGGCTGAGATACCCCGGCTCATCAGACAGTATCACATACAATAGGCTTAGATACCCTGGCTCATTATACAGTAACACATACAATAGGCTTAGATACCCGGGCTCATCAGACAGTATCACATACAGTAGACTTAGATACCCTGGCTCGTTATACAGTATCACATACAATAGGCTTAGATACCCGGGCTCATCAGACAATATCACATACAATAGGCTTAGATACCCGGTCTCATCAGACAGTATCACATACAATAGGCTTAGATACCCCGGCTCATCAGACAGTATTACATACAATAAGCTTAGATACCCGGGCTCATCAAACAATATCACATACAATAGGCTTAGATACCCGGGCTCATCAGACAGTATCACATACAATAGGCTTAGATACCCAGGCTTATTAGACAGTATAACATACAATAGGCTTAGATACCCGGGCTCATCAGACAGTATCACATACAATAGGCTTAGATACCCCGACTCCTTTGATAGTATAACATACAATAGGCTTAGATATCCGGGCTCATCAGACAGTATCACATACAATAGGCTTAGATACCCCGGCTCATCAGACATTTTGTACCTTTGATTTGTGTTTTAGGTGGAGGAGCCTGAAATGGATAAATTGTGAGTTTTCCCAGGTTTCCTGGGAGGATGAGGCAGAATGATTGGACTCTTGGAGGCTCCGCCGGCTCTTTATTCCTCTGGCAGGTGCAGACATTGGAGTTGTCAGTGTCATCTCTCTCATTTACCTCTCCGAGTGGATCCGGCTCCGCCACTGTTCTCTCCCTGACACTTTGCAGCAATTCTTTCTCCATCTCTGTAAATTGAGATTGCATCCAAGCCAGAGTCACCCATCTGTCAATGTGCCGGAGTCCGGCGTTATTCCTCCATTGTCTGGGGACGCGTCCAGCATTGTCTCAAAGATATTCAATTACTCCTCAACTTCTGCGCTGACATCAAGAAAATAAAAGTAAGTGGGGACGGAGTCTGGAAGAATTTAGAGGAAGACTCCGGACACATCAGACTTCAGCCCTTTATCTGTCATGTCTGCAGAGACTGAACTTTTCACAAACTCCTTACTGCAGGGTTTCCCAACCGGTGTGCCTCCAGCTGTTGCAAAACTACAACTGCCACCATGCCACTGTTATCATTATGGGCATAAAAAAAAAAAAAAAACCTCATACCTGCCACCTCGGCTAAAAGAGGTGAGCACAAGGCATACACAAGAACCTCTACCTCAGTGGTCTCCAACCTACGGACCTCCAGATGTTGCAAAACTACAACTCCCAGTATGCCCGGACAGCCGTTGGCTGTCCGGGCATGCTGGGAGTTGTAGTTTTGCAACATCTGGAGGTCTGCAGGTTGAAGACCACTGCTCTACATTAATGTTTCCCAATCGGTGTACATCCAGCTGTTGCAAAACTACAACTCCCAGCATGCCACCGTTATAATAGGCACAAAAAAAAATCATACCTGCCACATTGGCTGAAACAGGTGAGCACAAGGCATACACAAGAACTCTACATTAATGTTTCCCCATCCGGTGTGCCTCCAGCTGTTGCAAAACTACAACTCCCTGCATGCCATTGTTATCATTATGGGCAAAAAAAAAAAAAAAAAAACACATACCTGCAACATCGGCTAAAACAGGTGAGCACAAGGCATACACAAGAAGCTCTACATTAATGTTTCCCAACCGGTGTGCCTCCAGCTGTTGCAAAACTACAACTCCCAGCATGCAACTGTTATCATTATGGGGAAAAAAACTCATACCTGCCACATCAGCTAATAGAGGTGAGCACAAGGCATACACAAGAACCTCTACATTTATGTTTTCCCATCCGGTGTGCCTCCAGCTGTTGCAAAAATACAACTCCCAGCATGCCACTGTTATAATTATGGGCAAAAAAAAAACTCATACCTGCAATAGCGACTAAAACAGGTGAGCACAAGGCATACACAAGAACCTCTACATTAATGTTTCCCAAGCGGTGTGCCTCCAGCTGTTGCAAAACTACAACTCCTAGCATGCCACTGTTATCATTATGGGGGAAAAAAAACCTCATACCTGCAACAGCGACTAAAACAGGTGACCACAGGCATAAACAAGAACCTCTACATTAATGTAGCAACAGCTGGAGGCACCCTGGTTGGGAAACAATGCCTCACTGCTTTTCCTCACCACATAACTGCCCGTGATCGGTGACTTGTCCTACAACCAATGGCCGCCCATGTACAAGGCTGTAGATATCTGAAGTTAGAACTCTGTTTTCTTCTCTGGCTGCCACCTTAGGGGCATCTGTGATTGGCACTCTGGGGGCATCTATAATGGGCAATCTGGGAGGGTACCTATAGCTTGCACTGGTTGTAACTATGTTTGGTGTCATTGGCACTCCAGGGTACATTGGTAGGTGGCACTCTGTTCCTGGCATTCAGTTGGCATCTACGGTTATCGCTCTAGTATCTGTAACCAGCTCTGGTGCCAACTATACTCATTATATAGGAAGTGCCATTGGCACTGTAGGGTGCACAGGTGGCGGGCCCTCTATTGGGCATCTGATGCACATTTGATTCAGGCATCTAATGTGGGAACCCTTTGACTGGCGCTTTGGTTGCATCTATATTAATAATAGTAATAAAGGAGTCATCTGTTAATAACCTACCGAGGGGCATCGGTAGATCGCACTATAGTGGGCACCTTTGGCTAAGATTCTTTGAACATTTTGAGGTAGAGTTCTGTATCCGGGATTGGAATCCTGTGGGTCCTGCCAGACCCAATAAAAAACTTGCAGGCACAGGTTGTTGTGGGTGGGAGCGGGTGGACACAAAACAAAAAAATTGTTTACTGCCGGCAGTAAAAAAAGTAAAGAGATACATACCTGCCGTCACTCCCCCAGTGCCTCCAGTAACCCGCTCCGGCCTCCGCCGCGATCCTCTTCCTGGTGCCAGGGCTGAAAACTTCACACTGCCGCTCAGCCTATCGCCGACCGAGGTGGGACTTCGCTGCGGCCGGTGATTGGCTGCATGCAATATGACTCACCGACCACCGGTAACCAGGAAGAGGATCGCAATGGAGGCAGAAGCGGGTTACCAGAGGCACCGGGGTAGTGACGGCAGGTAAGTATATCTCTATTTTTTTTGAATGACAATTTTTATATCCCAGGTTACTCCTTTAACTGTGACGCCCCCACAATTTCATGACAGGCGCCCTGGCTCTCCTCATACATGGAGTGACTGGTGGTTGCAACATGCATGAGGAGAGCCAGGGTACCAGGCAGGTCATTGTGGGGGGTCCCAGCGGTCAGACGCCACCCCTTATCACAGAAAAATCCATCTTTCTCCTCTTATCAGGCTCTGATTATTGTAAACTAATAACCCTGAAAAAACTGTGAGTCAGTTCACTGAGAGATCAGATTACAGCTGTCTGCGGAGAGGAGTGGGGAAACAGGTAGGAGCTGCAGAGTGAGACACAAAAAGGACCTGATAAAAGCTCTAATAAGTGTTATATTTCTCCCTTCATTCTCCTTGTTTCTGGATTTACAGCTTACACTGCTAAATATTGCTCTATAATATGTCATGTCTGTCTTGGTCTGTGTTTACACACAGCTATAGGATCTGGTTGTGTCTGAACAGTTATATGTTCCTCGGTCAGGGAATAATTAAAGCCTTTGGCTTTCTATCCAATAGCTCTTAGGGTGTGGCTACATAAGGTGTGCTCAGTCCAGCCTCTGAGCTGGTGATTACATCTTGATATCCTGTCTTGCTGCTAACATGCTGGACATGCTACTATGGAGCTTTTGGTGAAACACTCTTTGTTTGAGCTTTTAATCTACTATCTCTGTTTTAGCATGCACCTTGCATTTATCTTTGATATGTTCTGGGCTGTTACCCATGGTTAGTTAGTAGATTTTAATCTGCTCATAGTAGATTTTAATCTGTTGTTTGTATAGTCGGTTTTAGGATTTGTATGTCCTTTCTGCTATGTATCTGTTCACACTGTGTTTTCTCTTGTATCTGTTTTCTGTGTTTCTATCACTAGATATCCCTTTTACCGATCCATGGGGATCCTGTGTCTACTGGAGGTTTTCTGAGGGATTGCAGGTATTCCTGCCTTGTGTTCAGTGTTAACAGTGTTCTATAATTATATCCTGTTGTATCCATTTTTCTGAGTTGTAACTAGGTATCCCTGTTAACGGTCCATGGGGACTCTGGGAGATTAATTCCTGTGTCTACTGGAGGTTTAGGGATTGTGACTATTTCGGTTTGGCGATAGATCCCATTTTACCTTTATGTGGGGGACTCAGAGGGCATTGTTATTCCTGTGTCTACCGGCGGTTTTCTAGGGGATTATGCTATACTCCTGTCTGTTCCTGGAGTCTGTTTAGACTCATCCATTTTCCTCTCGTGTTCAGTGTGAACAGTGTTCTATAATCTGGAGTCTTTTCTTGACTCATCCGTTTCCTTGTCTGGTGTTTTGAACTCTATATGTTTATTAGTTCTTTATTCATATCTTTGGAGTTTTTGTACATGCACTGATCACAGAGTACATGATCACTTAGCTGGTGTTTTCCTCTGTGCTTTACCATTGGTCTATAGTGTCCCCTGTGCCGCTCACTTATCTGTGTCCTCTGAACTTAATACTATAGAGTTCTATGTTCCTGTTATGTTTCTGGCTTGTGTTTTAAGGCCCAGCTCAGGGAGGGAACGGTGCCCAGTTGTCGATCCACCGTTTAGGTTGGATGGGTAAGTAAGCAGGGAGAGATGTTTTAGGGTCAGTTTTGGGCTCACTCTCTCTGTCCCCTGATCGGTCCCTGATAAATGTCCTCCATGCTGCTGCTGCTTCGGATGGTGTGCTATAGAGGTATAGGACAGCAATATCCTCTGTTCTATCTGTGCAATATATGTAGACATTTTAGTAACTAGTCTACACCCAGTAGCTTAGGGACAGCTGAACAAGATGAAGCCTACAGAGGGGTGATACATTGGTGATAAATAACATGTACAGGTCATATAATGGCCAGAAATAGGGCTGCCCTACATGTACACGCAGAACAGCTTAGCCTGTAAAGCTGCCCAAAAGGGCAAGTACACTATAAGCTTTATTGGGCAAGATAATATGTTCACTTAAATGGTTGAACATCAACCTATAGGAAGTTTTACCTTCTGCACATGACCTTATGATACCAGATCTGATCATCACTTATGGGGTCAGGCCTGGAGATCATCTATTCTGGGAGGTCGGGGTAATACACCAACTACCGTAATAACATCCCAGTATATACATGACAGGGGTCATGGGAGGTCACATTAAGATCTTTCCTTTTCCGGCAGACGATTATTAGATGACATTAGGGTAATTTAGTTAATTATTCCTCCTGTATCCACATTCACTCATTTTCTTCATTGGTTTCTATGGAAGCTGATGTTACAGAGAGCAGAGGTCATCGGAAGAAGGGGACGATGGAGGAATATCATGGCAGCAACCATGAAGCCGGATCTTTAGATTTCTTAGATTTCCAGTACAACAATGGCTGCATGGAAGGTAATATAGTCAGCGACTAAAATGGCTGATTCCCTTTACAGCACAGATACAGTGGAACCCCCCCCCCCAAAAAAAAAAAAAAGCTTCAGTGCAGTTAATGGGGTACTCTGCCCCTAGACACCTTATCCCGTATCCAAAGGATAGGGGATAAGATGTCTGATCGCAGTAGTCCCACCGCTGGGGACCCTCGCGATCTCAGCTGGGGCACCTCAGACATCCGGTGCATGGAGCGAACTTCGCTTCATGCCAGAAGACTGGCGATGCGGAGGCTCATGACGCCATGGCCACGACCCGCCCGTGACATCACAGCTACGCCCCCTTAATGCAAGTCTATGGGAGGGGGCGTGACGGACTTGCATTGAGGGGGCGTGACCGTGACATCATGAGCAGGGCGTGGCATGGGGTCACGAGCAAGGCGCAGCCATCATGTCACGAGCGAGGCACGCCGGTATGTCACAAGCCTCCGGCACTGCACCCAATGCTCTGAACAAACAGCGGGTGCAGTAGGGAGATCTGTGGACCCCCACGATCAGACATCTTATCCCCTGTCCTTTGGATAGCGGATAAGATGTCTAGGGGCGGAGTACCCCTTTAATCTTGATACCATACATTTTCTCCCATCCAGGTCAAACATCAGCCCAGGAAGCTGAGATGCCTATCCCATGACTAAGAGCTACGTGTTAGCTCGAAACACGTCAGGGGTTTCACTTTTTATACCGACATGTCATCTTTTGTGTTTGGTTTTTAACATGGATTTATTAAAGGATATGTTTTAATCATTTTGTTTTCTACTGGAAGCTGGATACCATTTTGTTTCTATTCGAGATGCTCAACCTACTCTGTACCAAGAACCCCCAATCATCAGGTGCCATTCACAGTACTGATGTGCTCCTATGTGATGAACCAGGGTCCAGATGACACTACGATGTTTGTTCCTGGGAGTATTCACACTAAAGTCTTTTTTTTGCCCACAGGGTGAGGTAGGTTGTCATTGGGGAATTTCATTCCTGGTTCTAGTTTATGCTATAGTTTTGTAGTAAGATGTCTGATCGCAGGGGTCCCAATGCTGGGGACCCCCGCGATCTCCCTGCAGCAACGCCGAAGGCTTGTGATGTCATGGCCACGCCCCATTTGAGACATCATGGCCACCCCCCTAAATGCAAGTCCATAGACTTGCATAGAGGGTGGGGCCATGATGTCATGCGCAGGGTGTGGCCTCCGCCCCGCATCGCCAGTCATCCAGCACGGAGTGAAATTCGCTCCATGCACTGGATGTCTGTGGTGCCGTAGCCGAGATCCCGGGGGTCCCCAAAGGCTGGACCCCCCCCCCCCCCGCAATCAGACATCTTATCCCACATCCTTTGGATAGGGTATACGATGTCTAGATGTGGAGTACCCCTTTAAAAGCCATGCAATGCTTCCTAGGAAAAAAAGTATGTGAAGTAGCCTTAGTCTGGAAGGAAAAAAAAGGTTGCTCCTCACTGTCACCTATTGGATGTATCATCCCTTTAAATCAATGTTCGACCTATAAAAAACTTGAAAACTTGTCTAGGGGTTATAAGCCAAGAAAGGATCTCTCCCAATTTTCTAATTTGGCATATAATCCCCAGTTGTTTTTGAAGCTCCAGGTACCATTCCTTCAAATCAATGTTTGGCCCATAGCATATAATCCCCAGTCATTTTCCAAGGCTCTTTATGGGTCATTGATATAAAGGGATGGTTTTTCCTTCTGGTGGAGAACTACTACATACTTGGTCAGTATAAGAAATGCCAATGTGATTTTAAAGGGAAACCTCTTAGTTTTTTCAGTACAAGGTCCCTACAAACATCATCTCACATCTCTGCTTCCTGGACTCCTATAAGTATGATTTGGGATGGTTAAAATACTGAGAGTAACTCCAGTTAAACCTTGAAGAAGCACACCAGGATTTTTTTTAAAATCATATATAGATTAGTATAGACTATTATTAGAGAATAATGTAGAGGTTCTTGTGTATGCCTCGTGCTTACCTGTTTTAGCAGATGTGACAGGCGTGGGGTTTTTCAGCCATACTGATTCAAATTCCATCACTGAAATGCTTTCTTAATTCTGTCTACAATTCCCATAAATCCTATGGCTTTGCAGAGAGAGGGATGGAGTCTGATCACTGCACCTGGTCATCTAATTAGGCTGCTGGTGCTGGAGGTCACCCAGGTGAACTAATTAGACTCATAAGTGGATCTGTTCACATTATGCGCAGTTTTGATGTGTTTTCTCATTTTTCGATTTTTAGAGAAATATTGTCATTTGGTGAAATTGTTTTGCCCTATAACACAATTAAAGTGTTTCATGAAGATTAGAAGTCTTTTTGGCTTTGGTCACATGTTGATTCTTTACTGCATCTTTTATACATTTTTACTGCTCTTTTTGCTAGGATTTCCGATTGCAGGATTTCCGATTGCAGTAAAAATGACACAGTAATAAAATGCATGGATGCTGCTGTGCTGGAATGATACAGATGGCGCTGTAGGACAAGTGATGGTGAGTGTGCATGATATAGGTAAAATAAACAAACAAAGCCTGATATGCTTATTTATTGCTTAGGTTTAACATCTTCTTTGGTTTGTTCACGGGCCGTGTTATGTTATATTTTTTCCATTATAGACAAGGAAAGCATATTGCCACGAATGTTGTTGGGCTGATCTCAGGACCCCAATCCCCAAAATACTAGCTAAGACAAAAACTTCCAAACTCAGAAATTTCCACATTCTCAAGATCATGGTTGTCTATGGTGAAGGGACAATGTTAATGCTACTGACGATAAAAGAAGAGACAAGTGACCCCTTGGGTAATCCCACTAAACTACATTTTGAAGCCTAAAGTTATTATCGTGGATGGGAAAACCCAAAACAGCACCACACTTTCCCTCTGGTCGTGTGCGGTATTGCAGTCCAGTTCCATTGAAGTCAATGGAGCCAAGTTGGATTACTACACACAACCTGAGGAAAGGGGTGATCTGGCATTAGCGGGGAGTCCTGGCTGCTGATAGCACCTGAGCTCGCTTCAAAGTCCTGTAGCAGGTGCAGGAAGTAAATATATGCCCTGTGTCCTTAAGGTGTTAACAAATGAATAAAAATGCTTTGAATCATCATAATCTGACCCCTATATATATTTTTTTTACTTTTTACCTATAAGTGGGCGGAGGAAGCCGGACTCACAGGCTTTCTCTATGAGTGGGTGGAGGAATCAGGACTCACAGGCTTTCTCTATGAGTGGGCAGGGGATGCCGGACTCACAAGCTTTCTCTATGAGTAGGTGGGGGATGCAGGACTCACAAGCTTTCTCTATGAGTAGGTGCGGGATGCAGGACTCACAGGCTTTCTCTATGAGTAGGTGGGGGATGCAGGACTCACAAGCTTTCTCTATGAGTAGGTGCGGGATGCCGGACTCACAGGCTTTCTCTATGAGTGGGTGGAGGAATCAGGACTCACAGGCTTTCTCTATGAGTGGGCAGGGGATGCCGGACTCACAAGCTTTCTCTATGAGTAGGTGGGGGATGCAGGACTCACAAGCTTTCTCTATGAGTAGGTGCGGGATGCAGGACTCACAGGCTTTCTCTATGAGTAGGTGGGGGATGCAGGACTCACAGGCTTTCTCTATGAGTAGGTGGGGGATGCAGGACTCACAGGCTTTCTCTATGAGTAGGTGAGGGATGCAGGACTCACAGGCTTTCTCTATGAGTAGGTGGGGATGCAGGACTCACAGGCTTTCTCTATGAGTGTGATGGGGAAGTAGGACTCACAGGCTTTCTCTATGAGTGTGATGGGGAAATTGGACTCACAGGCTTTCTGTATAACTGGGATGGGGAAGCAGGACTCACAGGCTTTCTCTATGAGTGGGATGGGGAAGCAGGACTCACAGGCTTTCTCTATGAGTGGGATGGGGAAGCAGGACTCACAGGCTTACTGTCACGATTCGGCTTACAGGTAGTGGATCCTCTGTGTCAGCGAGGGATTGGCGTGGACCGTGCTGGTGGACCGGTTCTAAGAGGCTACTGGTGTTCACCAGAGCCCGCCGCAAAGCGGGATGGTCTTGCTGCAGCAGTAGCAACCAGGTCGTATCCACTAGCAACGGCTCAACCTCTCTGACTGCTGAGAAGGCGTGGGACAGAAGGACTAGGCAGAGGCAAGGTCAGACGTAGCAGAAGGTCGGGGCAGGCGGCAAGGTTCGTAGTCAAGATGGATAGCAGGAGTTCAGGTAACACAGGCTTTGGACAACACTAAACGCTTTCACTGGCACAAGGCAACAAGATCCGGCGAGGGAGTGCAGGGGAAGTGATCAGATATAGTCTGGGAGCAGGTGGAAGCCAATTAGGCTAATTGGGCCAGGCACCAATCATTGGTGCACTGGCCCTTTAAGTCTCAGAGAGCTGGCGCGCGCGCGCCCTAGAGAGCGGAGCCGTGCGCGCCAGCACATGACAGCAGGGGACCGGGACGGGACGGGTAAGTGACTTGGGATTCGATTCGCGAGCGGGCGCATCCCCGACGGCCATATCAGTGCAGCGCTCCCGGTCAGCGGGACCGACCGTGGCGCTGCAGGGAGAGAGACGCCGTGAGCGCTCCGGGGAGGAGCAGGGACCCGGAGCGCTCGGTGTAACACTTTCTCTATGAGTGGGTGGAGGAATCAGGACTCACAGGCTTTCTCTATGAGTGGGTGGAGGAATCAGGACTCACAGGCTTTCGCTTAGAGTGGGCGGGGGAAGCAGGACTCACAAGCTTTCTCTATGAGAGGTCGGGGAAAGCAGGACTCACAGGCTTTCTATGAGTGGGTGGAGCAAGTAGGACTCACAGGCTTTCTATGAGTGGGTGGAGCAAGTAGGACTCACAGGCTTTCTCTGAGTAGGAGGGGCAAGCAGGACTCACAGGCTTTCACCATAAGTGGGCAGAAAAATCTAATGATAAAAACCATACATCGTGACATTTGTACTCCCCTTAGATATGGTGACATAATAGACCGGACAGATCTGCTTTACTGTGTTCTCCTAGAGACATGCTGGTATATGTAGTGTCCCAATCAGACAACAAAGACACAATTTATCTCTACCCAAACGCCTCCACAGTCCAAATCAATAAGGCCATAAATCAGGATGTTATTATGGCCGAGCACTTACAGTCAGGCATTGTGGGCTCAGCAGATGGATGAACACTGATTTATGTTTATTTTTGTATAAATATATTGATATAAACGTAACAAAAAACAATTTACTGCCGTTCCCGTAGCATCTATATAAATGTCAGCGCTGAGGGAGTGACGGATATGTTCCATCCCAGATAACATATGGCGGGCCAGGCGCTGCGCTCGCTTCTTATTGTACTCTCCGCATCCTCTCTGGTCACAGTTCTAGCTGAGCAGCTTTATGCTGTTATAAATCTCTTATTTACTTGGACGAGCTGCACTATTTGGGAGCCCGGACGGTTATTTATGAGATATTCTGCGCTCATAGATCCTACAACTGGACTGGTAACAAAGTCTCTGCTCTGTGGGTCCTGGACACAGAGGGATAGTCTGACAAAGCTGTGGTTGTGTTGTTATATAAGTAATCCATACGAACATAACCATTATAATCATTGGAAGGGAGGTGTATAATACATCGATACAATTATTGGCCCTGGATACATTAGTGGACATATTTCTATTACATAAACATATTTAATGTCAGTACTAAAGCAAGTGATTGTGCATCTACTTAAAGGGGTAGTCCAGTGCTGAAAAATGTATCCCCTATCCTAAGGATAGGGGATACGTTTCAGATCGCGGGGGGTCCGACAGCTGGAGCCCCCACGATCTCCTGTACGGGGCCCCGGCTCTCCGGCCAGATAGCGGGTGTCGACCACCGCATGACGCGGCGGCTGTCACACCCCCTCAATACATCGCTATGGCAGAGTCGGAGATTGCCAAAGGCAGCCCTCCTGCTCTGCCATAGAGTTGTATTGAGGGGGAGTGTCAGCCACTGCTTCGTGCGGTGATCAACACGCCCCCTTCCCGAGGGCTACCGGGGACCCGTACAGTGAGACCCCCTGCAATTTGAAACTTATCCCCTATCCTTAGGATAGGGGATACGTTTTTCAGCACTGGATATCTCCTTTAAAGGCTCCTGATCATTAGAGCCTGCACTATACTCCAGAGCTGTACTCACTATTCTGCTGGTGGGGTCACTGTGTACATACATTACATTACTTATCCTGTACTGATCCTGAGTTATATCCTGTATTATACTCCAGAGCTGTACTCACTATTCTGCTGGTGGGGTCACTGTGTACATACATTACATTACTTATCCTGTACTGATCCTGAGTTATATCCTGTATTATACTCCAGAGCTGTACTCACTATTCTGCTGGTGAGGTCACTGTGTACATACATTACATTACTTATCCTGTACTGATCCTGAGTTATATCCTGTATTATACCCAGAGCTGTACTCACTATTCTGCTGGTGAGGTCACTGTGTACATACATTACATTACTTATCCTGTACTGATCCTGAGTTATATCATGTATTATACTCCAGAGCTGTACTCACTATTCTGCTGGTGAGGTCACTGTGTACATACATTACATTACTTATCCTGTACTGATCCTGAGTTATATCCTGTATTATACTCCAGAGCTGTACTCGCTATTCTGCTGGTGGGGTCACTGTGTACATACATTACATTACTTATCCTGTACTGATCCTGAGTTATATCCTGTATTATACCCCAGAGCTGTACTCACTATTCTGCTGGTGAGGTCACTGTGTACATACATTACATTACTTATCCTGTACTGATCCTGAGTTATATCCTGTATTATACCCCAGAGCTGTGCTCACTATTCTGCTGGTGAGGTCACTGTGTACATACATTACATTACTTATCCTGTACTGATCCTGAGTTATATCCTGTATTATACCCCAGAGCTGTGCTCACTATTCTGCTGGTACTGTACTTTCACCCCATCCAATGGAAACTGTTCCCATGTCTCCAGGATACGTCTAAGGTTATTATACCGACAGGTAGTCTTTATTACCGCCATATCATACAGATTTTGTTACATGTTTTGTATGATAAGTGTCTGTAACAAAAATAAAAAGTAAAACCCATTGTACGATTATAATTTCAGCTCTGCTACATCTTTGTGTATTGAATTCATGTATTCTGCACTTCTGGAGGTATTTTCAGTTGCCTATTTTGTTATTTTCCCCAGAACATTCAGGATATCAGCTCCGGTTGTTAGTTTTACTCCATTTCTTTATTTATAGTATCGAATAATTGCAAGAAACTAAATGTAGATTTCCCATTAGAGCCGCCGGCGCTGAACAACCTACAGGGGATCGTCTGCTCCTCCAAGAAACTGCGGCTCAATTCACACTGACAGCAGCTTTATTAAAGGGGTACTCCGGCCCTAAGACATCTTATCCCCTATCCAAAGGATAGGGGATAAGATGTCTGACCGCCTGGGTCCCGCAGCTGGGGACCCCAGCAATCTAGTATTCAGCACCCACCTCTTTGAGCTGCACGCCGCGCTGCCAGCTCACAAACTGCCGGGTGCCGACCACAGGGCCGGAGTATCGTGACGTCTCGCCCCCGCTATGCAAGTCTATGGGAGGGGGCATCACGCCCCCTCCCATAGACTTACATAGTGGGGGCGGGGCATGAGATAACACAGGGGCGGAGTCGTGACTTCACAATAACTCGGCCCCGGGCCGGAGTACCCCTTTAAAGTGAATAAGGCTGAGCTGCAATACCACACACAACCTGTGGACAGGTGTGGCACTGTCTGCATATGGAAGCTGCCAGGCACGGTCTGTATATGGAAGCTACCAGTCCCCCCAGTAATCAGGTAATTCCCTCAGTAGGTAGATAGTCCCTTCAGTAGGCAGATAGTCCCCCCCCCCAGTAGGCAGATAGTCCCCCCCCCCAGTAGGCAGGTAGTCCCCTCAGTAGGCAGGTAATTCCCTCAGTAGGCAGGTAATTCCCTCAGTAGGCAGGTAATTCCCTCAGTAGCAGATAGTCCCATCAGTAGGCAGATAGTCCCCCCCAGTAGGCAGGTAGTTCCCTCAGTAGGCAGGTAATTCCCCCAGTAGGCAGGTAGTTCCCACAGGAGGCAGATAGTCCCCCCAGTAGGCAGGTAGTTCCCTCAGTAGGCAGGTAATTTCCTCAGAAGGCAGATAGTCCCCTCAGTAGGCAGATAGTCCCCCCCAGTAGGCAGGTAGTCCCCCCAGTAGGCAGGTAGTTCCCTCAGTAGGCAGGTAATTTCCTCAGAAGGCAGATAGTCCCCTCAGTAGGCAGATAGTCCCCCCCAGTAGGCAGGTAGTCCCCCCAGTAGGCAGGTAGTTCCCTCAGTAGGCAGGTAATTTCCTCAGTAGGCAGATAGTCCCCTCAGTAGGCAGGTAGTCCCCCCAGTAGGCAGGTAGTTCCCTCAGTAGGCAGGTAGTTCCCTCAGTAGGCAGGTAATTCCCTCAGTAGGCAGGTAGTTCCCTCAGTAGGCAGGTAATCCCCTCAGTAGGCAGATAGTCCCCTCAGTAGGCAGGAAGTTCCCACAGGAGGCAGGTAGTACTTTCCTCAATAGGCATGAAGCCCCACCATTTGGCAAGTGGTCCCCCAAGTAGGAAGGCAGTCCCTCCAAAGGCAGGCAGTCTCCCCAATAGTCAGATAGCCCTCCCAGTAGCCAGCTAGCCTCTAGTACGCTGGTAGTCCAGGAGTAGGCAGGTATCCCCCCCCCCCCCCCCCCAATAGGCAGGTAGTTCAACCAGCAGCAGGTAGCTGCTACCTCAGTAAGCAAGTATTCCTCCTAGTAGGCAAGCAGTTCCGTCAGTAAGCAGGTCGTTCCTTCAATAGTTAGGTAGTCCCTCTGTAGGTGGGTAGTCCCTCTGTAGGTGGGTAGATCCCCAGTAGACAGGTAGTCCTCACAGTAAGGTGGATTCTTAAGTAGGCGGGAAGTGCCCCAGTGGGCAGTTAATCTCCCCAGTAGGCAGGTAATTCCCTTAATAGATAGCTAGTCCCCCCAGTAGTCGATTAGCTGCCCAGTAGTCACTAGTCCCCTCAGTAGGCAGGTAGACATACAGTTGGATGTGGCACTTGCTGACCTAGGGAACTTGAGAAAGTGTCCTGGATTGCCCGGTTAGTAAGTGGATTGTAAAGTGGGTGGTTTGGATGGCTGTGGGCCCCACAAGAGCCATGGACCCCAAAGGGCAACCAACATAGCCCACATTACAATCTGCTGGGTAGATTGGGGGGGGCCCATAGCAGTTGCATTCCCTGCCTTTATGGTAGGTATCCAACTGATGTAAATGTTTTTGGAGGACTCCTGGAGCATTCTGTTTTTTCGGGATTGGAAGAAAGTCTGGCGTCTACTCACCTGAAGCGCCCACTTGCCTTTATTTGTGTAATGTGTAGCTGCACATTGGCATTGGCTGCCATAATCTTGCCATAAATACAAGAAACAAGTAAGGTTTAAGGGGTATTATGGGGAAGAGAAACTTATCCCCTATCCCTGGAGTTCTCCTTTAAGGGACAATCAACTGAGAGCTGGAAGAATATATCAGACTACAAAATGACCCAAATTTGGACAATGTTGTACAAGTTGACCCAAAAAGAATGAACCCCCCACTACCCCCACCTCCAATGTACTACTGTATGTTCTCCCTTTAGAGTCTTCTGAGATCCTTATTATGGGAATTCGGAAGACTAGGAAGCTCTAGGGATACAAACATAGCCGGACCGGGAAAAAAAAAGTTGTGTCTTCAGCCTCAGGAAAACTCTCCTGGTTACAATGATATGCTGATCAGATGCAAATCTATCTCATAAACAGAAGGGAAAAAACATGGAGAAATCCTTCGAGAGCCCGACGTGTTTCTTGTGTTATTCAGGGTGGACAAGATCTTGCAAATGGAATTCAGTCACAAGACGTGACAGACTCTAAGAGGAATAAACCTCAGAGGTGATGTCTGCAGAGGAGGGAGCAGAGACTCCTGAGCATCCACTGAGCACGTCAGAACAGAACAGGCAGAAGTATTCCCCAAGCGATGAAACTGAACAGCGAAACGCGCCGACAAGAAAAAACAATAAGATACTCAAAGTGTTCCTTCAAATTTCCTGTATAACCAGGACTGTAACTTACAATGGATATTGATGAATTCTATTGACTAATTCGTGAAAACTAAAAGCGGAGAATTAATGGAGTGAATAAACAATAATACCTGTATATAAATGACAAGAGCCCTAGAGTCATCTGCTAAGTAGAGCAAGTGACATACAAGGGAATATTATTAATTGAGTCAATGGACTCTGCTATAACCTGGTATATACTGTATATAATATATATGTACAGCTGATATAAGTTATATCTCCTGTATATAGTGAAATGGACCATGCTGGTATAATCTGGTATATACTGTATATAATATATATGTACAGCTGGTATAAGTTATATATCCCCTGTATACAGTGATAAGGACCATGCTGGTATAACCTGGTATATACTGTATATAATATATATGTACAGCTGGTATAAGTTATATATCTCCTGTATATAGTGATATGGACCATGCTGGTATAACCTGGTATATACTGTATATAATATATATGTACAGCTGGTATAAGTTATATATCTCCTGTATATAGTGATATGGACCATGCTGGTATAACCAGGTATATACTGTATATAATATATATGTACAGCTGGTATAAGTTATATATCTCCTGTATATAGTGATATGGACCATGCTGCTATAACCTGGTATATACTGTATATAATATATATGTACAGCTGATATAAGTTATATCTCCTGTATATAGTGAAATGGACCATGCTGGTATAATCTGGTATATACTGTATATAATATATATGTACAGCTGGTATAAGTTATATATCCCCTGTATACAGTGATAAGGACCATGCTGGTATAACCTGGTATATACTGTATATAATATATATGTACAGCTGGTATAAGTTATATATCTCCTGTATATAGTGATATGGACCATGCTGGTATAACCAGGTATATACTGTATATAATATATATGTACAGCTGGTATAAGTTATATATCTCCTGTATATAGTGATATGGACCATGCTGGTATAACCTGGGTATATACTGTATATAATATTTATGTACAGCTGGTATAAGTTATATATCTCCTGTATATAGTGATATGGACCATGCTGGTATAACCTGGTATATACTGTATATAATATATATATATATATACAGCTGGTATAAGTTATATATCTCCTGTCTATAGTGATATGGACCATGCTGGTATAACCTGGTATATACTGTATATAACATATATGTACAGCTGGTATAAGTTATATATCTCCTGTATATAGTGATATGGACCATGCTGGTATAACCTGGGTATATACTGTATATAATATTTATGTACAGCTGGTATAAGTTATATATCTCCTGTATATAGTGATATGGACCATGCTGGTATAACCTGGTATATACTGTATATAATATATATGTACAGCTGCTATAAATTATATATCTCCTGTATATAGTGATATGGACCATGCTGGTATAACCTGGTATATACTGTATATAATTATATATGTACAGCTGGTATAAGTTATATATCTCCTGTATATAGTGATATGGACCATGCTGGTATAACCTGGGTATATACTGTATATAATATATATGTACAGCTGGTATAAGTTATATATCTCCTGTATATAGTGATATGGACCATGCTGGTATAACCTGGGTATATACTGTATGTAATATATATGTACAGCTGGTATAAGTTATATATCTCCTGTATATAGTGATATGGACCATGCTGGTATAACCTGGGTATATACTGTATATAATTATATATGTACAGCTGGTATAAGTTATATATCTCCTGTATATAGTGATATGGACCATGCTGGTATAGCTTGGTATATACTGTATATAATTATATATGTACAGCTGGTATAAGTTATATATCTCCTGTATATAGTGATATGGACCATGCTGGTATAACCTGGGTATATACTGTATATAATTATATATGTACAGCTGGTATAAGTTATATATCTCCTGTATATAGTGATATGGACCATGCTGGTATAGCCTGGTATATACTGTATATAATTATATATGTACAGCTGGTATAAGTTATATATCTCCTGTATATAGTGATATGGACCATGCTGGTATAACCTGGGTATATACTGTATATAATATATATGTACAGATGGTATAAGTTATATATCTCCTGTATATAGTGATATGGACCATGCTGGTATAACCTGGGTATATACTGTATATAATATATGTACAGCTGGTATAAGTTATATATCTCCTGTATATAGTGATATGGACCATGCTGGTATAACCTGGTATATACTGTATATAATATATATGTACAGATGGTATAAGTTATATATCTCCTGTATATAGTGATATGGACCATGCTGGTATAACCTGGTATATACTGTATATAATTATATATGTACAGCTGGTATAAGTTATATATCTCCTGTATATAGTGATATGGACCATGCTGGTATAACCTGGGTATATACTGTATATAATATATATGTACAGCTGGTATAAGTTATATATCTCCTGTATATAGTGATACGGACCATGCTGGTATAACCTGGTATATACTGTATATAATATATATGTACAGCTGGTATAAGTTATATATCTCCTGTATATAGTGATATGGACCATGCTGGTATAACCTGGGTATATACTGTATATAATATATAGATGTACAGCTGGTATAAGTTATATATCTCCTGTATATAGTGATATGGACCATGCTGGTATAACCTGGTATATACTGTATATAATATATATGTACAGCTGGTATAAGTTATATATATCCTGTATATAGTGATATGGACCATGCTGATATAACCTGGTATATACTGTATATAATATATATGTACAGCTGGTATAAGTTATATATCTCTTGTATATAGTGATATGGACCATGCTGGTATAACCTGGTATATACTGTATATAATATATATGTACAGCTGGTATAAGTTATATATATATATATATATATATATATATATATATATAGTGATATATATGATTTTCTCCCTTATTTTCTTGTGTCGTTGCTTATTCACATTTGTATCTAATACGTTGCAGGTAATGTTCCGTGCAGATTCTCTATATACACCTGTTCACACTGGGTAGTTTTACAATACTCCTGTATCTTCTTCCTTTGCTGATCCTGCAGACGCTGATATGATCTGTAGTTTATCGTCTCATTCCGAACGTGTGATACAAGAAATAACGTGACCCCGGGGACATCTCCAGGTGCGCGGCCGCACTATGTCTATGGAGAAGTCACAAACTTCACCTACATTCAAGTTGCAAGAAATTCAGAGAATTAATTGAGCTGAAACTTTTGGTAATGACAATTAATCTCCAGAATTTCGAGTAGAGATTATTCGCCGTCCGCAAAATGTCAATATGAGGCAAGAGACTGCGACGACAGAAGGAGCGATGTGTCCTTAATGTTCTGTGAAATATGAATCCTAATGTACTGTATATTCTATTATTCATACCGCAAACTCATGTCACCGCCAGATACAGATCACAAATACAGATACACAGATGATTTACATACAAGGGCTATACACATCCTTGTATACGGTATTATAATAGTTATATTCTTATATAAAGGAGCAGTATTATAGTAGTTATATTCTTGTATATAGGGGCAGTATTATAGTAGATATATTATTGTATATAGGGAGCAGTATTATAGTAGTTATATTCTTGTATATAGGAGCAGTATTATAGTAGTTATATTCTTGTATATAGGGGCAGTATTATAGTAGTTATATTCTTGTATATAGGAGCAGTATTATAGTAGTTAAATTCTTGTATAGAGGAGGCAGTATTATAGTAGTTATATTCTTGTATATATGAGCAGTGTTATAGTAGTTATATTCTTGTATACAGGGCAGTATTATAGTAGTTTTATTCTTGTACATAGGAGCAGTATTATAGTAGTTATATTCTTGTACATAGGAGCAGTATTATAGTAGTTATATTCTTGTATATAGGAGCAGTATTATAGTAGTTATATTCTTGTATATAGGAGGCCGTATTATAGTAGTTATATTCTTGTATATAGGAGCAGTATTATAGTAGTTATATTCTTGTATATAGGAGGAGTATTATAGTAGTTATATTCTTGTATATAGGAGGCAGTATTATAGTAGTTATATTCTTGTATATAGGAGGAGTATTATAGTAGTTATATTCTTGTATATAGGAGCAGTATTATAGTAGTTATATTCTTGTATATAGGGAGCAGTATTATAGTAGTTATATTCTTGTATATAGGAGCAGTATTATAGTAGTTATATTCTTGTATATAGGAGCAGTATTATAGTAGTTATATTCTTGTATATAGGAGCAGTATTATAGTAGTTATATTCTTGTATATAGGAGTCAGTATTATAGTAGTTATATTCTTGTATATAGGAGCAGTATTATAGTAGTTATATTCTTGTATATAGGGAGCAGTATTATAGTAGTTATATTCTTGTATATAGGAGCAGTATTATAGTAGTTATATTCTTGTATATAGGAGCAGTATTATAGTAGTTATATTCTTGTATATAGGAGCAGTATTATAGTAGTTATATTCTTGTATATAGGAGGCAGTATTATAGTAGTTATATTCTTGTATATAGGAGCAGTATTATAGTAGTTATATTCTTGTATATAGGAGCAGTATTACGGTATAATGACGTGTGCACACTTATCATGTGAAATAAATCTAGTCTAATCCAAATCTTAAACTTTATTTCCGAATCTTGTATTTCTCTGGAATAACCTATTATTTCGGACCTGGAAGGACATTCGATGCGCTCAGTATTAGTTACTTCATCCTCTCAGCAGTCAGGAGTGGAGTTTGTCCTTATAACACCGGGGCCGTATCCCATCCAATATTCATGCGGTTGTGATAAAACATAAGCGCTGCTCTTTTCCTCAGCCCTGAATGTCTGTAATGAATTGCTTATTCCTCAGGGCGCAGTCTCTTTTTTTTTTTTTTGCTGTCGTGTTTCCAGGCCGCGTGCTCCCTATAAGTCTATCATGAGAATATTTAAGGCCATTTAAAGGTAAAGCGGTTGTGGCGGCTCCAGGATCTGGTACGCGCCGGTGTCATTGCTGAGCCCAATGTGTCCATAAAGCACAGTGACAGCCCATAAACATGCCAGTCAGGCCGCCCGACATAAGTGATGCCTCCGCATCCGCTCTCTGCTAATTACCAGGACTTATTTATGCCACTTTTATCAAGTTAATACAGCTGTTCGCTTATCTGCCAGGAGTCGGGGCTGTGAACGAGATTCATCTAAAAACTGTAAAACCAAATGACCTGAGAATGTTTTATGACACCTGGCGCCATTGTTACGTGTTTCAGCAGAACTCTCCGAAAAGTTTCTGTCGAGTCTATTAAAGGGGTACTCCAGTGGAAAACTATTTATTTTATAATCCACTGGGAAGTAAAACAGAGTTTATTAGTTCTATTTAAAAATTGTTATCCTTCCAGTACTTATCAGCTGCTGCATGCTCCACAGGAAGTTCTTTTATTTTTAAAGGGGTACTCCAGAGGAAAACTTCTTTTTTTTTTTTTCTGAATCATCTGGTGCCAGAAAGTTAAACAGATTTGTACATTAGTTCTATTTAAAAAAATGTTATCCTTCCAGTACTTTTTAGGGGCTGTATACTAAAGAGAAATCCAAAAAAGAAATGCATTTCCTCTGATGTCATGACCCCAGTGCTCTCTGCTGACATCTCTGTCCATTTTAGGAACTGTCTAGAGCAGCATATGTTTGCTATGGGGATTCTCTCCTGCTCTTGACAGTTCATAAAATGGACAGCAGAGGTCAGCAGAGAGCACTGTGGTCATGATGTCAGAGGAAATGCATTTCTTTTTTTTTATTTCTCTTTAGTATACAACCCCTAAAAAGTACTGGAAGGATTAAGATTTTTTTTAATAGAAGTAATTTACAAATCTGTTTAACTTTCTGGCACCAGTTGATTTAAAAAAAAAAAAAAAAAAAAAGTTTTCCACGGGAATACCCCTTTAAATTTATTTTCTGACTGACCACAGTGTTCTCTGCTGACACCTCTGTCCATGTCAGGAACTGTCCACAGCAGGAGAAGTTTACAATGGGGATTTGCTCCTGCTCTGGACAGTTCTTAAAATGGACAGAGGTGTCAGCAGAGAGCACTGTGGCCAGACAGAAAGTAAATTCAAAAAGAAAAGAACTTCCCTTGGAGCACACAGCAGCTGATAAGTACTGGAAGGGTTAATATTTTTAAAAAGAAATCATTTACAAATGGCACCAGTTGAAAAAAAATTTTTTTTTCCACCGTAGTAACCCTTTAATGCTCAGCAACTTTGTAACGTGCTTCATATAGTCCCCACTATTGAAATTTCTGCTTGCTGTCAATGAATAGAAATGTATAGATCTATTAGTACTTATAGCTGAGGGTTTGCTACAGTTGTTTCCAGTCTAATCAGTCTTCATCAAGCTAAATATATCAACGATGGTGCATATATATATAGTAATGTCCTGTACGGACAGAGAGAACCTGAAGAGAAGGGCCCCTGGCCCCATCCTGGTTGGCCCTACACCATTTTCTATTAGATGTTGAGAACATTTTTGGAACTCCTATATCCAGAGGAACTTCAATGTTAGCCAACAAAGCTGCGGGTAACGGGGCCATGAGGTGTGCAAGTAGTAAGGAGGAGGGGAATAAAGGGGGTGTCCGAGTGCAGGTGTTCCAGCTTCTTATTACATAAAGTTGTTGCGTGTTGTGTGTAAATGAGTATGAGGTACTTGAGAGGTGTTGACAGAGTATTTTTGTCTATTGCACTATATTTATTGCATAAGCTGTGGTATCCAAAGTTTATATGGTTAATAAATCGTCATTTACTGTACAAAAAAAGAATGGCGCATTGGTCACATGATCCTCCTAACCAATGGTTGATTAAGAAGACCATATTCCAACCTTCCTATTCCAGGATGAGGGGTGGACCTAAAGCTGTTAGAGCCAGTTTAAAGGGGTACTCCGCTGCTAGGCAGCCCCCATCTAGGGATAAGGTGTTTGATCACGGGAGTCTCGCTGCCGTCCCCCCCATGATCTCCCGCAGCACCCGGCATTCTAAACAAGAGCTGGGTTCCTGCGGCAGTGGTTGTGATGTCATGGCTACAAGGATTTTTTTTTTTTTTTAGCAGATTACCCCTTTAAGTATAAGATGACAACCCACGTGTGATCCAGACTGGTAAGGGTTATGTTAATCCCCGGCTGATCACCGCGTTGTAAAGCATTTCCATCCAGCGCACTTAACACGACGTGGATGCTCCTCCATCTCCCAGCTGATGTCTATTAACCGCATCGAATTTGTCTGATTGTAATGGCGCTTCATGGTCGTCCTACTAAGTGAGAGAAATCATTCACGATAAAGGGACCTGTCCGGCCTCCGACTCCTGCGCAAATCCACAATTATCCCCAGTGACGCCGCCGTAATTGAAGGCTCCTGTGATCAATGCTCCCGCCATTTCCAGCCCGCTGTTATCTACAAGGAAACATGTGTTTGTCTCCAATGGATATTGGAGAAAGTCGATTGGGCCACGACGTCTGTCCTCCGATAGATGGTCGTCCAGCTAAGAGATGGGACGCGGCTCTATAACATCCGGAACAACACACAGAACGTTCTACAATGAATACCTGTCACCGCTTAGCTGTAATGTCCTTATATAGGGGCAGTATTATAGTAGTTACATTCTTGTATATAGGGGGGCAGTATTATAGTAGTTATATTCTTGTATATAGGAGCAGTATTATAGTAGTTATATTCTTGTATATAGGAGCAGTATTATAGTAGTTATATTCTTGTGTATAGGAGCAGTATTATAGTAGTTATATTCTTGTATATAGGAGCAGTATTATAGTAGTTATATTCTTGTATATAGGAGACAGTATTATAGTAGTTATATTCTTACATATAGGAGGCAGTATTATAGTAGTTATATTCTTGTATATAGGAGCAGCATTATAGTAGTTATATTCTTGTGTATAGGAGCAGTATTATAGTAGTTATATTCTTGTATATAGGAGCAGTATTATAGTAGTTATATTCTTGTATATAGGAGCAGTGTTACAGTAGTTATATTCTTGTATATAGGAGGAGTATTATAGTAGTTATATTCTTGTATGTAGGAGCAGTATTATAGTAGTTATATTCTTGTATATAGGAGCAGTATTATAGTAGTTATATTCTTGTATATAGGAGGAGTATTATAGTAGTTATATTCTTGTATATAGGAGCAGTATTATAGTAGTTATATTCGTGTATATAGGAGCAGTATTATAGTAGTTATATTCGTGTATATAGGAGCAGTATTATAGTAGATATATTCTTGTATATAGGAGCAGTATTATAGTAGTTATATTCTTGTATATAGGAGGCAGTATTATAGTAGTTATATTCTTGTATATAGGGGGCAGTATTACAGTTGTTATATTCTTGTATATAGGAGCAGTATTATAGTAGTTATATTCTTGTATATAGGAGCAGTATTATAGTAGTTATATTCTTGTATATAGGAGCAGTATTATAGTAGTTATATTCTTGTATATAGGAGCAGTATTATAGTAGTTATATTCTTGTATATAGGAGCAGTATTATAGTAGTTATATTCTTGTATATAGGAGCAGTATTATAGTAGTTATATTCTTGTATATAGGAGCAGTATTATAGAAGTTATATTCTTGTATATAGGAGTAGTATTATAGTAGATATATTCTTGTATATAGGGGCAGTATTATAGTAGTTATATTCTTGTATATAGGGGGCAGTATTATAGTAGTTATATTCTTGTATATAGGAGCAGTATTATAGTAGTTATATTCTTGTATATAGGAGCAGTATTATAGAAGTTATATTCTTGTATATAGGAGTAGTATTATAGTAGATATATTCTTGTATATAGGGGCAGTATTATAGTAGTTATATTCTTGTATATAGGGGGCAGTATTATAGTAATTATACTCTTGTATATAGGAGCAGTATTATAGTAGTTATATTTCTGTATATAGGAGCAGTATTATAGTAATGAAGTAGAGTAAATGAATGAAGTCGCACTCACCCGAATTTATCTTCAGCAACTCAGATTCTTTTATTCCAACAAGTTGAGCAGTAGAATAGGAAAATTACAATTCGATGGCGGGGAGCGAGAGCCGGCAATCTTTCAGATGTGGGGCACACCACCTTGGCAA
This sequence comes from Hyla sarda, assembly GCF_029499605.1. Classification (NCBI taxonomy): domain Eukaryota; kingdom Metazoa; phylum Chordata; class Amphibia; order Anura; family Hylidae; genus Hyla; species Hyla sarda. The sequence continues at coordinate 510,737,290 of NC_079190.1, read as the reverse complement.
GAAGAAGCGTCTGCAGGTGACGTGAAACTAGTTGCTCTCGCTCCCCGCCATGGAATTGTAATTTTCCTATTCTACTGCTCCACTTGTTGAAATAAAAGAATCAGAGTTGCTGAAGATACATTCGGGTGAGTGCGACTTCATTCATTTACTCTGCACCCACGAATACAGCTACTTGCAGTGTGTACCAGTGTAATTGGAGCTCTTAAAGGGATAGCGTCATATGAGCAGTGCCTGATCTCTGTCCATTCCTTTCTTCTTGTTCTATTGCAGTATTATAGTGGTTGAAAACAGAAACATAGAACCATTCCTAGAATCTGGTTGTAGAAATGTATAAAAGCCCCTTATAGAGAGATGAGGACCAATCAAACAAGATGGAAGCAATGACCATAACTCTACTGACAGCTTTGAGCGCCTAGTGGTGCCCGTCCTGCTGTGACTGGTCTATGGCTGTTATTGACCTCTCTATAATAGCACCAGGGCTGTAGCTGTCAGACCCAGACCCAGACCCAGACACAGACACAGGCTTTAGCCCCATTAGCCCCCCAATAGCAACGGCCCAATAAAATGCTAGGCCTCCAAGACAGACATCCCATTAGAACACAAGGGGTGGATGTGGACAGGAGGGGCTTACAGGTTGCTTTGGGGGCCATCCCCTTGAACCCTTTGCCCCTGTGTGTTTGCGTTTTGTCCGATCGTTTATAAACTTTTGTTTTCTGACAGTTTTAATATCAGCAACAATGTGTCTGCGGCAGCGACTATGAAGCCGAACGCCGGCCCGGGAGAGCCATAGAGCTGGTTATTTATGGGCAGCCATGTTCTCCTAGTTCATATTAAATACTGTCTCACGGAGCTCCAGTGTCTGCACCGCACATACATCTCAGCGCCCGCGACTCTCAGTTACTTCTCAGTTTTAGGAAATGTTTCCCCAGTGATGAGTTAATAATTGGGAACATTAATTATTCTATATATTGTTCTTCACTCCAAGTCCTTGTCCCATAAAGAAAACGGCACAAACATCTTCTATCTTTCTATCTATCTATCTCTCTATCTCATATCTATCTATCTATCTAATACTTAAATATCTCATATCTATCTCTCTATCTATCTATCTATCTATCTATCTATCTAATACTTATATATCTCATATCTATCTATCTATCTAATATTTATCTATCTCATATCTATCTATCTAATACTTATATATCTCATATCTATCTATCTATCTATCTATCTAATATTTATCTATCTCATATCTATCTATATATCTATCTATCTATCTATCTATCTCATATCTATCTATCTAATACTTATCTATCTCATATCTATCTATCTATCTATCTATCTATCTATCTATCTATCTATCTATCTCATATCTATCTATCTATTTCATATCTATCTATCTATCTATCTATCTATCTATCTATCCCCTATCCATCTATCTATCTCATATCTATCTATTTATTTAACTAACTATCTCATATATATCTATCTATTTCATATCTATCTATCTCATATCTTTATATTTATTTATTTATCTATCTATCTCCTATCTATCTATCTATCTATCTCATATCTATCTATTTATTTATCTATCTATCTGTCTATCATTAATGTATCCCATATCTATATATCTATTGCATACCTGCAATCTGTGAGTCTGTCTCCATTAGTGTAACCCTTTCCTTGCTGTCCTGCTGTTTCATTATTCTCTGCTCACATAGGACCATGTAAAGTCAGTGCATTAATACCCCCTTCCCTCTTCAAATGCCATTTATAGCACTGTACTTCATAAATCATCCTCTAAGCACACTGCAGCCTGTTCAGTGCAGTGTACTTTAATTAACACTATGTCATGGCAAAACAGAGAGGAATATTTGCTGCGCTCTGATTATCCAGGGAGTAAGTAACTGTGTTAGTACTGCTTGCAAACAATCCAGCTCTGGTCCCTTCCACTAAAATGTAGAGAATCAGGAATAGATGTGTATTGATGAAGGGACTCTCAGGGGCTCAATAACAGCAGTAAAAGCCCATAAATCCCTTTGTCACCATTCTGGTTAATCTAATAAAACTTAAAGGATTTTAAAATCTTTTGAAATATTTTTTCTATTTAAGTAGGATTTTTTCTTTATTTCTAGTGGATAAAAGACAGGAAGCTGATATCTGCTGACTTCATGCAAAGTCATTGTGCATGCAGAAGAAAAGTATTCACACACCAAACACAAGGATTCGCATAACTGTTTGTCATTTGATAGCTGATCAAGACCTGCAAAAATAACAACAAAGTTCTAGGCCAGTGTTTCCCAATTAGGGTGCCTCCAGATGTTGCATAACTACATCTCCCAGCATGCTGGGAGTTGTAGTTTTGCAACGGCTTGAGGCAGACTGTTTAGAAACCCCTATAATAAACAATGTATGATCAGGGAAGCTGAATGCTATTAAAGCAAAGTGTTCAGCTTCCTATACACATCTAATACCAGTGTTTTCCAACCAGGGTGCCCCTAGCTGTTGCAAAACTAAAACTCCCACCATGCCCGGACAGCCAATGGCTTTCTGGGAGTTGCAGTTTTGTAACAGCTAGGGGCACCCTGGTTGGAAAACACTATAATACACAATGTATGATCAGGGAAGCTGAATGCTATGAAAGCAAAGTGTTCAGCTTCCTAAACATATCTAATACCAGTGTTTCCCAACCAGGGTTGCCCTAGGCTATTGCTAAACAACAAATGCCAGCATTCTCAGACAGCCAGAAACTGTTTGGGCATGCTGGGAGTTGTAGTTTTCCAACAGCTGGAGGCACACTGGTTGAAAAACGTTCCCACTGGGAAGCTGAATGCTATGAAAGCAAAGTGTTCAGCTTCCTAAACAAATCTAATACCAGTGTTTTCCATCAAGGGTGCATCTAGCTGTTGCAAAACTACAACTCCCAGCATGCTCGGACAGATTGATAGGTCGCTCCCTATACCAGGGAGTTGTAGTTTTGCAACAGCTGGAGGCACACTGGTTGGAAAACACTATAATACAGAATGTATGGTCTGGGAAGCTGAATGCTATGAAAGCAATGTGTTTAGCTTCCTAAACACATCTAATACAGTGTTTTCCATCAAGGGTGCCTCTAGCTGTTGAAAAACTACAACTTTCAGCATGCCCAGACAGCCGTTGGCTGTCCGGGCATGCTGGAGTTGCAGTTTTGCAACAGTTAGAGGCACACTGGTTGGAAAACATTCCCACTGAGAAGCTGAATGCTATGAAAGCAAACTGTTCAGCTTCCTATACACTTCTAATACCAGTGTTTCCCAACCAGTGTGTCTCCAGCTGTTGAAAAACTACAACTTCCAGCATACCCGGACAGATTGATACCAGGAATTGCGCATGCTGGGAGTTGTAGTTTGGCAAAAGCTGGAGCCACACTGGTTGGAAATCACTATAATACAGAATGTATGGTCTGGGAAGCTAAATGCTATAAAAGCAAAGTGTTCAGCTTCCTAAACACATCTAATACCAGTGTTTTCCATCAAGGGTGCCTCTAGCTGTTGCAAAACTACAACTCCCAGCATGCCCTGACAGATTGATAGGTCGCTCCCTATACCAGGGATTGGGCATGCTTGGAGTTGTAGTTTTGCGACAGCTGGAGCCACACTGGTTGGAAAACACTATAATACAGAATGTATGGTCTGGGAAGCTGAATGCTCTGAAAGCAATGTGTTCAGCTTCCTAAACACATCTAATACCAGTGTTTTCAATCAAGGGTGCCTCTAGCTGTTGCAAAACTACAACTCCCAGCATGCCCTGACAGATCGATAGGTCGCTCCCTATACCAGGGATTGGGCATGCTTGGAGTTGTAGTTTTGCAACAGCTGGAGCCAAACTGGTTGGAAAACACTATAATACACAATGTATGGTCTGGGAAGCTGAATGCTCTGAAAACAAAGTGTTCAGCTTCCTAAACACATCTAATACCAGTGTTTTCCATCAAGGGCGCCTCTAGTTGTTGCAAAACTACAACTCTCAGCATGCCCGGACAGCCGTTGGCTGTCCGGGCATGCTGGAGTTGTAGTTTTGCAACAGCTGGAGGCACATTGGTTAGGAAACACTGTCCTAGAACTTCATCAGGATCCAGCACAGATCATTCCTCTATGTGACTGTGTGTATTCTGCTATAGTACCGACACACAGGGGTCCAGCCTATATAATGCTCCACTGTAACAGGTGAGCGGGGTTCTTCCAGTCACTTCATAGCGCGGCTCATAATGAATAAGGGCCCGGGAGCAGATTCCAAATACTTGAGAGAAATGAATAATGAGTTATCTTGTGGCACTTGAAGCATCAGGCAATAGAACATGTCTGAGTAAATGGAAGACGCTTCCCTCACATAATGCCATGACTTGTAAATGAATCACCGTGTCAATGTAACCGCGCGCGGCATTACTCACCCAATAAAGACAAATGGAATTGTTCTGGAATGTAGATTACACACCCCGCCATTGCCTCATGTGAGCGGGTCGTTACAGTGTATCGGCCTCTGCGTCACCTGCTACACCAGAGTAGAGCTAAAGGATGAAACTGATGTATATGGGAAGATAGTGAGTGCTGCACTCACCAGCAGAATAGTGAGCGCAGCTCTGGAGTATAATACAGAATATAACTCAGGATCAGTACAGGATAAGTAATGTAATGTATGTACACAGTGACCCCACCAGCAGAATAGTGAGTACAGCTCTGGAGTATAATACAGGATATAACTCAGGATCAGTACAGGATAAGTAATGTGATGTATGTACACAGTGACCCCACCAGCAGAATAGTGAGTACAGCTCTGGAGTATAATACAGGATATAACTCAGGATCAGTACAGGATAAGTAATGTAATGTATGTACACAGTGACCCCACCAGCAGAATAGTGAGTACAGCTCTGGAGTATAATACAGGATATAACTCAGGATCAGTACAGGATAAGTAATGTAATGTATGTACACAGTGACCCCACCAGCAGAACAGTGAGTACAGCTCTGGAGTATAATACAGGATATAACTCAGGATCAGTACAGGATAAGTAATGTAATGTATGTACACAGTGACCCCACCAGCAGAACAGTGAGTACAGCTCTGGAGTATAATACAGGATATAACTCAGGATCAGTACAGGATAAGTAATGTGATGTATGTACACAGTGACCCCACCAGCAGAATAGTGAGTACAGCTCTGGAGTATAATACAGGATATAACTCAGGATCAGTACAGGATAAGTAATGTGATGTATGTACACAGTGACCTCACCAACAGAATAGTGAGCGCAGCTCTGGAGTATAATACAGAATATAACTCAGGATCAGTACAGGATAAGTAATGTAATGTATGTACACAGTGACCTCACCAGCAGAATAGTGAGTACAGCTCTGGGGTATAATACAGGGTATAACTCAGGATCAGTACAGGATAAGTAATGTAATGTATGTACACCGTGATCTCACCAGCAGAATAGTGAGTACAGCTCTGGAGTATAATACAGGATATAACTCAGGATCAGTACAGGATAAGTAATATAATGTATGTACACAGTGACCTCACCAGCAGAATAGTGAGTACAGCTCTGGAGTATAATACAGGATATAACTCAGGATCAGTACAGGATAAGTAATGTAATGTATGTACACAGTGATCTCACCAGCAGAATAGTGAGTACAGCTCTGGAGTATAATACAGGATATAACTCAGGATCAGTACAGGATAAGTAATGTAATGTATGTACACAGTGACCCCACCAGCAGAATAGTGAGTACAGCTCTGGAGTATAATACAGGATATAACTCAGGATCAGTACAGGATAAGTAATGTGATGTATGTACACAGTGACCTCACCAGCAGAATAGTGAGCGCAGCTCTGGAGTATAATACAGAATATAACTCAGGATCAGTACAGGATAAGTAATGTAATGTATGTACACAGTGACCTCACCAGCAGAATAGTGAGTACAGCTCTGGGGTATAATACAGGGTATAACTCAGGATCAGTACAGGATAAGTAATGTAATGTATGTACACCGTGATCTCACCAGCAGAATAGTGAGTACAGCTCTGGAGTATAATACAGGATATAACTCAGGATCAGTACAGGATAAGTAATATAATGTATGTACACAGTGACCTCACCAGCAGAATAGTGAGTACAGCTCTGGAGTATAATACAGGATATAACTCAGGATCAGTACAGGATAAGTAATGTAATGTATATATATATACACAGTGATCTCACCAGCAGAATAGTGAGTACAGCTCTGGATAATAATACAGGATATAACTCAGGATCAGTACAGGATAAGTAATATAATGTATGTACACAGTAACCTCACCAGCAGAATAGTGAGTACAGCTCTGGAGTATAATACAGGATATAACTCAGGATCAGTACAGGATAAGTAATGTAATGTATGTGCACAGTGACCTCACCAGCAGAATAGTGAGTACAGCTCTGGAGTATAATACAGGATATAACTCAGGATCAGTATAGGATAAGTAATGTAATGTATGTACACAGTGACCTCACCAGCAGAATAGTGAGTACAGCTCTGGAGTATAATACAGGATATAACTCAGGATCAGTGCAGGATAAGTAATGTAATGTATGTACACAGTGACCTCACCAGCAGAATAGTGAGTACAGCTCTGGAGCAGAATCATTGGGTAAGGGGGTGGTATTGTTATATAGGAGGACCCCCACCTTCTTCCTCTTATAAATCTGTTCTTTTTTCTTCTTTCAAACCATCTGTGTTTGGTTATGATAATGTCTGTTGGCAGTGAAAGAGTTAACCGGAGTTTTTTCCTCTTTTGTGGGTTCGGTACCTTTCGTTGCGTACGGTTTTAATACATATAAATTATTTACATAATGAATCAACTATTAATTTCTCAGCCTATTACTGAGCCGCCATGTACAATGCAATGTCACATCCGCTCACTGTACGCCTGAGTGCACATACATACATAAGATGTGAAGGTGCCCGAGCGTGCCCACATCTAATCCCCTGCGCCCCCCTCATCTCAGCTGCCAGCTCTCTACACTGCAGAGGGGATTGTTTCATTGCCAGAAAGCACCAAGCAGAGCATTGTTCCCTATACAGTACGTATCCCTAGATACGGGGGGGCTGTTTGGTGGGATCCCCATGCTGCGGAGCTGCTGTATTCGTGTCTGGCTGCCTGTGAAACTCTATGATAAGGGAAGTTATTTTCCTAACAATAGATAATCTATAATAGAACTGTACATATTAGCCAGGACAAGCAGAGCTGCAGTATAAAGCATGGGGGCAGCTTGTTTTAGACTACAACAAATCAGAGGCATTAAAAGGGGTACTCCACCCCTAGACAAAGGTTAAGGGATAAGATGTCTAGGGTCAAAGTACACCTTTAAGATGTCGATCTCGGCTGCGGGACCCCAGACATCCGGTGCACGGAGCGAACTTCGCTCCCTGTCAGATGACTGGCGATGCGGGGCGGAGGCTCGTGACGTCACGGCCACACCCCGCTTGTGACATCACGGCCACGCCCCCTCAATGCAAGTTTATGGGAGGGAGCGTGACGGCCGTCATGCCCCCTCCCATAGACTTGCATTGAGGGGGCGGACATGACTGTGATGTCATAAGACTCCAGCACAGCACCCAATGCTCTAAACGAACGCCGGATGCAGCAGGGAGATTCCTCAGCGGCAGGACCCCCCCGCGGTCAGACATCTTATCTCCTATGCTTTGGATAGGGGATAAGATGTCTAGGGGCGAAGTACCCCTTTAATTGTAGCTTCTGGGCCCTGATGCAAAATCTGCAACAGGGCCCCATGTGCCTATTATAATACAGGTCTCTCATGGGGCAGATGTGCCTTGGGGCCCCTTTGGGCACCAGACCCCCGGTGAGTCTGCTACCTCTGCACCCCTTATAGTTATGTCCCTGCTTATAATTAGGGAGAATAAGAACAACGAGATAGATGTGAGGTGGACCCTCAATAGCAGTTAAAGGGGTACTCCCCTGGAAAACATTTCATTTTTTAATCAACTGGTGCCAGAAAGTTAAACAGATTTGTAAATTACTTCTATTAAAAAATCTTAATCCTTTATATAAAATATATTTGATATATATATATATATATATATATATATATATATATATATATATATCTTTTTTTTAATATATATATATATATATTTTTTTTTATATATGTAATATATATATATATATATATTATATATATAATATATATATATATATATTTTTTATATATATATATTTTATATATGTATATTTAATATATATATATATATATATATATATATATATATATATATATATATTTAATAAAATAAAAAAAAAACAACCAGGCATCTTTTATACATATCTTTATTCTGCAAACTTTTCATAGGATTTAGGCTTTCGGAGTCTCCCGGCTGTAACAGAGTTAAAAGGAAAATATGGAAGGAATTTTTCAAAGGGAACGTTGGCGAATGTGAACGCCGAGTGGAGAAGACAGATAGTTGTAGCTAATCTGGGGCCAGTACTGTATGCCATGGCGCGGTGCCATCCTATTAGTGAGTAGCACTTTGTGCCTCTTACAGAATAGCTACTTACTAACACATGATCGCATTCCAAGAACAAACAGAAAAAATACCGCCACCCCCCTTCCCGAAGCCCCCCCGTACCCACCACCACCACCACCACCTCGCTAACAAACAAATCAAATCCCTTTCATTGGTGTCCAGAAGACTTGGAGCCGGCGGGCACTTGAAATGACACAAATCTGCCAGATACATATTTCCCAAGGATGGCAGAAAAATGGCCTCTTCAATAACATGTGCGCGCCGGTCCAGGAGAGCGTGCCAGGAAAACACAGCGCATTCATAAAAAGCGCTTGAAATCAATTATGGCGGAAAACAACGCTGATTGTTCTTGTCAAAAGGCCCCTCAGGACGGAGCGATAACCTCTCACCGCGAGAGCCGCATCCGCGCAATATACAATCACGCTGCGGAGAGGGTTCAGCTGCACCGCGCAGAGCACGGGAGAAGGCTCGCCGCAGCTTTATACGCTACCTGCGAAGCGGAGGCCGCTGATTCCGCCAGCTGACGGCGACAGATATACGACCTGTAGAGAAACAGAGGAACTTTCTATTGATTTGGAGGGAGAAAAAGAATACAGCCTTGTACAGTGGTCTCTCAAGTTACAATATTAATTGGTTCCGGGACGACCATTGTATGTTGGGACCATTGTATGTTGGGACCAGTGTATTTTGAAACCATTGTATGCTGAGTCCATAACTCTATGGAAACCTGGTAATTGGTTCTGAAGCCACCAAAATGTCACCAAAAATAGGAAAAAGTGAAAATTAAAGAAAAATAAGTAGATAACTAATATAGATAAAGCAAATCCTTACATATAAAAGTAAGAAAGATCTGCTGGGAGCTGTAAATCACTGTCTATGTCAGTGTTTCCCAAGCAGGGAGCCTCCAGCTGTTGCAAAACTACAACTCCCAGCATGCCCGGACAGCCAAAGGCTGTCCGGGCATGCTGGGAGTTGTAGTTTTGCAACAGCTGGGGGCACCCTGCTTGGGAAACACTGGTCTATGTTGAGGACAGGATCTTCATCGGGGTCCTGTACAGTACACAGTGTCCTAAAAAAGTAACATGGAGCCGCCCTCACCTGGTGTTCAAAGGAGCAGGTAACCCTGGGACAGGTAAAGTGTACAGAACATGTAATACCTCCTTGTACTGTAGGGGGCGCCAACAGACACCAGTCAGTGCATACACGTCAGTAATACAGGTAAGGTGTACAGAACATGTCATACCTCCCTGTACTGTAGGGGGCGCTACCAGACACCAGTCAGTGCATGCACTTCAGCAATACAGGTAAAGAGTAATACAGAACATGTAATACCTCCCTGTACTGTAGGGGGCGCTACCAGACACCAGTCAGTGCATGCACTTCAGTAATACAGGTAAAGAGTACAGAACATGTAATACCTCCCTGTACTGTAGAGGACGCTACCAGACACCAGTCAGTGTATGCACTTCAGTAATACAGGTAAAGAGTACAGTACATGTAATACCTCCTTGTACTGTAGGGGGCGCTACCAGACATCAGTCAGTGCATGCACTTCAGTAATACAGGTAAAGAGTACAGAACATGTAATACCTCCCTGTACTGTAGGGGGCGCTACCAGACACCAGTCAGTGCATACACTTCAGTAATACAGGTAAAGAGTACAGAACATGTAATACCTCCCTGTACTGTAGGGGGTCGCTACCAGACACCAGTCAGTGCATGCACTTCAGTAATACAGGTAAAGAGTAATACAGAACATGTAATACCTCCCTGTACTGTAGGGGGCGCTACAAGACACCAGTCACTGCATACGCTTCAGTAATACAGGTAAAGAGTACAGAACATGTAATATCTCCCTGTACTGTAGAGGGCGCTACCAGACACCAGTCAGTGCATACACTTCAGTAATACAGGTAAGAGTACAGAACATGTAATACCTCCCTGTACTGTAGCAGGCGCTACCAGACATCAGTCAGTGCATGCACTTCAGTAATACAGGTAAAGTGTACAAAACATGTAATACCTCCCTGTACCTTAGGGGGCGCTACCAGACACCAGTCAGTACATACACTTCAGTAATACAGGTAAAGAGTACAGAAAATGTAATACCTCCCTGTACTGTAGGGGGCGCTACCAGACACCAGTCAGTGCATGCACTTCAGCAATACAGGTAAAGAGTAATACAGAACATGTAATACCTCCCTGTACTGTAGGGGGTGCTGCCAGACACCAGTCAGTGCATACACTTCAGTAATACAGGTAAAGAGTACAGAACATGTAATATCTCCCTGTACTGTAGAGGACGCTACCAGACACCAGTCAGTGCATGCACTTCAGTAATACAGGTAAAGAGTACAGAACATGTAATACCTCCTTGTACTGTAGGGGGCGCTACCAGACATCAGTCAGTGCATGCACTTCAGTAATACAGGTAAAGAGTACAGAACATGTAATACCTCCCTGTACTGTAGAGGGTGCTACCAGACTCCAGTCAGTGCATACACTTCAGTAATACAGGTAAAGAGTACAGAACATGTAATACCTCCCTGTACTGTAGGGGGCGCTACCAGACACCAGTCAGTGCATACACTTCAGTAATACAGGTAAAGAGTACAGAACATGTAATACCTCCCTGTACTGTAGGGGTCGCTACCAGACACCAGTCAGTGCATGCACTTCAGTAATACAGGTAAAGAGTAATACAGAACATGTAATACCTCCCTGTACTGTAGGGGGCACTACCAGACACCAGTCACTGCATATGCTTCAGTAATACAGGTGTTTTACAAGTGAATGGCCATTTTCATTGGTCGGTACTTCCGGCCAAACAAAAACAAAAAACATTGACAAGCAAAAAATATTTGTAACTTTGTTGCATTTCTGGGTGGATCATTTGGGAGATCTGCTCAGAAATGCATTGCTATCTATGGGGACAGCATTGCAGTCTGTGCGGTCCTAGTGCCGCCAGCTCGATCTCCGGCAGAACTTCTGCTCAGAATTGCGGAATTCCGCCTCAAATGAAAGACCAATAGACTTCTATGGGATTCCGCACTTCTCCACATGCTGAATTTCCGCACCAATTCCAAACAAAATCTGCACAAGCCAGAGACCACCCAAGGAAGCGGAAGCAGAATTGGTGCGGAATTTCTGCCTGTGTGAATAGAACCTTACACATTCGCTGGCCTGGCGGATGTAGTGTAGTGACAGCGATGCGCACTCGGGGGGTCACTGTATATATATGGTATGTCGGGGCCATCGTAGGTCGGGGGGTCACTGTATATATATGGTATGTCGGGGCCATCGTAGGTCGGGGGGTCACTGTATATATATGGTATGTCGGGGCCATCGTAGGTCGGGGGTCACTGTATATATATGGTATGTCGGGGCCATCGTAGGTCGGGGGGTCACTGTATATATATGGTATGTCGGGGCCATCGTAGGTCGGGGGGTCACTGTATATATATGGTATGTCGGGGCCATCATAGGTCGGGGGGTCACTGTATATATATATGGTATGTCGGGGCCATCGTAGGTTGGGGGGTCACTGTATATATATGGTATGTCGGGGCCATCGTAGGTCGGGGGGTCACTGTATATATATGGTATGTAGGGGCCATCGTAGGTCGGGGGGGTCACTGTATATATATGGTATGTCGGGGCCATCGTAGGTCGGGGGGTCACTGTATATATATGGTATGTCGGGGCCATCATAGGTCGGGGGGTCACTGTATATATATGGTATGTCGGGGCCATCATAGGTCGGGGGGTCACTGTATAAATATATGGTATATCGGGGCCATCGTAGGTTGGGGGGTCACTGTATATATATGGTATGTCGGGGCCATCGTAGGTCGGGGGGTCACTGTATATATATGGTATGTCGGGGCCATCGTAGGTCGGGGGATCGCTGTATATATATGGTATGTCGGGGCCATCGTAGGTCGGGGGGTCACTGTATATATATGGTATGTCGGGGCCATCGTAGGTCGGGGGGTCGCTGTATATATATGGTATGTCGGGGCCATCGTAGGTCGGGGGGTCGCTGTATATATATGGAATGTCGGGGCCATCGTAGGTCGGGGGGTCACTGTATATATATGGTATGTCGGGGCCATCGTAGGTCGGGGGGTCACTGTATATATATGGTATGTCGGGGCCATCGTAGGTCGGGGGGTCACTGTATATATTTGGTATGTCGGGGCCATCGTAGGTCGGGGGGTCGCTGTATATATATGGAATGTCGGGGCCATCGTAGGTCGGGGGGTCACTGTATATATATGGTATGTTGGGGCCATCGTAGGTCGGGGGGTCCCTTTGTTGTCTGTTTCCACTTGTATTGAATAGAAACAATGTAACTGTATCCTTTTAGGTGTAAACATTTTTATTTCTAAATATTCCACAATGTTATTTCTCTGGTCCTTGTTATCATCTTCATGTTATGGCTTCTTACATGACACCAGAGGTGCAGTGATAGGACTCGTCTCCGCAGCGCTATATGGCGGGTGTATGAGGGCCTGACATTTCTGTGATAAATCTCGTCAGCTCTTAAAGGTTTTCTTCATATCAAGCTAGAGGACAGAATGGGGTCCCCCCCCCCTCTGTGGATAACCAATAGGACGGGCCCCGGTAAGGTGAGATGTGTCCTACTTTCAAAGTTCACCGTCTCAGTCAGGGGCCCAATAATTATGACTGACTTGGATGAGCAGCATCTGCCGCGAGACGCCCATAAATTATTCACGAAGGCCTCATAGATTTCTCGCTTATCATAACAATCCGACCGGCTGCTATTTAAACTGTTTTGCTCTATTTCACAGAAAAAAATAAATAAATAACAAATAAAATATAAATAAAAAAATCTCTTTTTCTCTGAACATAAAAATGAATTTGGAGCTTGGTCAGGAAGAGGTGAACGTCCGCGCGCCGGGGAAGCGTCCGTCACCGAGGAAACATGATGTTCTCCTCATCGCCGGCCATTTTCTGAAGTGTCCATCAATTATTGGTGAAAGAAAACGCACGGATGGGTTTTAGGTTTTATTCTTTTTTTTTCATATCACTTGTTGCCAACGGTCGGTGGAGGAGGGAGAGAAACTAAACAGAAAAGTCTTTAAAAGTCAATGACGGAAACTTTCTTCTACGGATGAGTCCTCAGCAGAGTCAACGAAACCCCAAAGAGCGAGGAAAAACGACAAAGATGGTAATAATGTTATATAATGTTCAGGCTGCGACTACTTGTCCTCCTGCCTGAGCAAACGATACAAATGGAATATATATGTATACAAATACATACAAATACATAAAAAGACATAAAATACATAAAGAATGTAGACTGGCCCCGCGCTGCACAGACCAAGAGACAGGTGAGAACTGCACCAAGAAAAACAGATAATGGGCTCCTAAGTAAACTTAGCACCAGGGGCCCCTCCTATTTATACATTGGTGTCATCTGATGTTGCATTTGGGGTCCCTCAAACATCTACTGTATCTATTTATCTGTCTATAAATCAGTATAATGTATAGATGGGGGATCTATTGGTACAGCAAGCAGCGAGGCCTAGTACTGCCCTACAACCAATCGGCACAACAAAAAGGTTAAATGTTGTGAGTGCTATCTATCTATATATCTATCTATGTATTTATCTATCTATCTATCTATCTATATATCTATATAGTAGAAGGAGAGCAGCACACAAGAAAAAGAAAAATCGGTGCACGCAGAGTCCAGACCCGGGTCAGGGATCCATATGTAAGCAGAAATTGGAAATATCCGCAGCACACTAAGTAGTAAAATTCAAACAAGTTTTATTCCATCACAGTGGGGGTGTCCAGAACAACGTTTCAACCAGCTCCCTGGTCTTTTTCAAGCTTGAAAAAGACCAGGGAGCTGGTTGAAACGTTGTTCTGGACACCCCCACTGTGATGGAATAAAACTTGTTTGAATTTTACTACTTAGTGTGCTGCGGATATTTCCAATTTCTATCTATATATCTATCTATGTATCTATCTATCTATCTCATATCTATCTATCTATCTCATATCTATCTATCTATCTCATATATCTATCTATCTCCTATCTATCTATCTCCTATCTATCTATCTCATATCTATCTATCTCATATATCTATCTCATATATCTATCTATCTCATATCTATCTATCTCATATCTATCTCATATCTATCTATCTCATATCTATCTATCTATCTCATAGCTATCTATCCATCTCATATCTATCTATCTCATATCTATCTATCTATCTATCTCATATCTATCCATCTCATATCTATCTATCTCATATCTATCTATCTCATATCTATCTATTTCATATCTATCTACTTAATATCTATCTATCTATCTATCTATCTATCTAGTTCTCCAGAGAATAGCAGCACACAAAAAATTGTGAAAAAAAACGTGGATTTATTTCATCATTCCAGTGTAAAAAACAGGAGAGCAACGTTTCCGCGGCCTCTCGCCGCCATTATCAAGCCCGTATCTATCTATCTATCTTTCGTTCTTTCTTCCTCCCCGTATCCTTAGTTCTTTATCTCTCCAGCAATCGCTTGCCCCCCCGTGCAGATTTTTCCGGTGACCCTGGATAATATTGTGCACATGGCGCGGCTGTCAGCGTATGATTCATTGCAGAATTACGTCTTCCATTAGTGTAATTCCCTCCTCTGTTTACCGGGACATGTATGAGGACAAACACCTTGAACCGTAAATCCTGCTCTTGCATCCCATGAATTGATAACTATATAATGTTCTCATCTCTATTTCGGATAATAAATCAGGCTGATCCAGGATTGTGGGCCGGGATTCACCAATTAGGAACGTTCCCTTCTCATTGTCCGGATGTTCTAGATTCACCAGAACACAACAGATATCAGTCTTGTTGTTTGCTTGATCTCCTAGTAAGGCCATGTTCACTTGGGGAACTTTCCGTGCTTCCGCCCAGATTCCGTCCTGCCAAGCTGGAGGCGGATTTTCGGAAGTTTTGCGGGTTCCACCTGGAATGTTCACAACATTTCTGCTGAATTTATGCAGGAATTCTCGTGCTCACAAAGATTCCAGATGCAATTGACTTCAATTGGATTGACAAGTTCAATCTTTTCTTAAAATCTGGAATGCAGAAATTCCGCATCAGAAAATCTGCCGTGTGAATGGAATGGTGGAAATTCCATTGACCCCAATGTTAACTTCATGCAGCAGAATTTCCGAACTGAATTTTTCTGCTGGATTCTGCACAGAAATTCTGCCATGTAAACATACGCTTAGGTTATGTTGGCATGACGGAAAGTCTGCTATTCCGGCTATTCAGGAAGCTGAACACATTGCTTTCATAGCATTCAGCTTCCCAGATCATACATTGTGTATTATAGTGTTTTTCAACCAATCTGCCTTCAACTGTTGCTAAACTACAACTCCCAGCATGCCAGGACAGCTGTTGGCTGCTGGAGTTGTAGTTTTGCAATAGCTGGAGGTACACTGGATGGGACACACTGTACTAGTGGTGGGAAGAGGACATTGCAACCTAAATCATGTCATAAACCTAATTTTCCCTACTAACATGTATCTATATTTGTCGTAAGTCCATTTTGGCTGATACAGAGTTCCATATCCCCTGCATAAGCCATAAAGTTCCTAATAAAATTATCACTGCCTCCAGTCACCACTAGGAGGAGCTTAAGAGCTTACAGGATACTGTGTTTGCATTGAACTTAAAGGGGTACTCCGGTGGAATTTTTTTTTTTTTATATCAACTGGTGCCAGAAAGTTAAAAAGATTTGTAAATAACTTATATTAAAAAAATCTTAATCCTTCCGGTACTTATCAACTACTGTATACTACAGAGGAAGTTGAGTTTTTCTTTTCTGTCTGACCACAGTGCTCTCTGCTGACACCTCTGTCCATGTCAGGAACTGTTTAGAGCAGGAGAGGTTTGCTATGGGGATTTTTTCCTACTCTGGACAGTTCCTGAAATGGACAGAGGTGTCAGCAGAGAGCACTGTGGTCAGACAGAAAAGAACTACTCAACTTCCTGTGGAGCATACTGCAGCTGATAAGTACTGGAAGGATTAAGATTTTTTAATAGAAGTCATTTACAAATCTGTGTAACTTTCTGGAGCCAGTTGATTTGAAAAAAGAAAAAAAAAATTCCACCGGAGTACCCCTTTAAAGACAAAGCAGTCTGCAGTAAGCTCCTAAGCTCCCCCTAATGGTGGCTTGGGGGAAGATTGAATTTTGCCACTAAAATCTTTAACTATGCAGGGGATTTGGAGCTTTATATTAAAAAAAGAGCTGTGACTTCTATAAAGAAATATATAGAAGATAATCTGTGGAGAATGATGGGTCTATTTAGACTGAAAATTGGAACGACATAAGCTTTTTAAAGTAAATTTGGAAAAAAAATTGAACAGCACAAATTCAGAGCACGAGAAAAATCAGCAAAAGGCGTCCGGAGCTCATATCTTACGACTGAATGGCACAAAAAGCAAAATGCTGAAAATGTCATAAAGCGCATTAGTGCTCACCCACAGGTTCATTTCATTACCATCTGATCTTGTGATATTAAAGAATTCTGGGCTTATTACCGCCAGTGTCACGGATGGAGATTAACGCCAAGGATAAATAATCGCCAGGAACCCTGAAAAGTGCGCCGTTCACTTATTTACTAGATTAAGTTCACTTTCTTAATTTTCTACGATGCTTTAGAAAATCTTTCTCCGTGACATGTTCTTAAAGGAATACTCCAGGCAAAATAGATGCACTTTTATGCCTAGTGAGGCTCCTAGGGGGCGGGGCAGAATAGAGGGAGACAAAGGACACCAATGAGAGAATTCCTTCATCAAGCTCCACCCCCTCAGAGCCAGGTTGTTACAAATTGCTGAATGGTAGTAACATTCTTTGCATGTAAGATATTAACCCCTTAAGGACGCAGGACGTAAATGTACGTCCTGGTGAGGTGGTACTTAACACACCAGGACGTACATTTACGTCCTGTGCATAACCGCGGGCATCGGAGCGATGCCCGTGTCATGCGAGGCTGATCCCGGCTGCTGATCGCAGCCAGGGACCCGCCGGCAATGGCCGACGCCCGCGGGATCCGCCATTAACCCCTCAGGTGCCGGGATCAATACAGATCCCGGCATCTGCGGCAGTTCGCGATTTAAATGAACGATCGGATCGCCCGCAGCGCTGCTGCGGGGATCCGATCATTCATAACGCCGCACGGAGGTCCCCTCTCCTTCCTCCTTCCGGCTCCCGGCGTCTCCTGCTCTGGTCTGAGATCGAGCAGACCAGAGCAGCAGATCACCGATAATACTGATCTGTTCTATGTCCTATACATAGAACAGATCAGTATTAGCAATCATGGTATTGCTATGAATAGTCCCCTATGGGGACTATTCAAGTGTAAAAAAAAATGTAAAAAAATGTAAAAGTAAAAGTAAAAAAAAAGTGAAAAATCCCCTCCCCCAATAAAAAAGTAAAACGTCCGTTTTTTCCTATTTTACCCCCAAAAAGCGTAAAAAACATTTTTTATAGACATATTTGGTATCGCCGCGTGCGTAAATGTCCGACCTATTAAAATAAAATGTTAATGATCCCGTACGGTGAACGGCGTGAACGAAAAAAAAAAAAAGTCAAAAATTCCTACTTTTTTAATACATTTTATTAAAAAAAATTATAAAAAATGCATTAAAAGTTTTTTATATGCAAATGTGGTATAAAAAAAAGTAAAGATCATGGCGCAAAAAATGAGCCCCCATACCGCCACTTATACGGAAAAATAAAAAAGTTAGAGGTCATCAAAATAAAGGGATTATAAACGTACTAATTTGGTTAAAAAGTTTGTGATTTTTTTTAAGCGCAACAATAATATAAAAGTATATAATAATGGGTATCATTTTAATCGTATTGACCCTCAGAATAAAGAACACACGTCATTTTTACCATAAATTGTACGGCGTGAAAACGAAACCTTCCAAAATTAGCAAAATTGCGTTTTTCGTTTTAATTTCCCCACAAAAATAGTGTTTTTTGGTTGCGCCATACATTTTATGATATAATGAGTGATGTCATTACAAAGGACAACTGGTCGCGCAAAAAACAAGCCCTAATACTAGTCTGTGGATGAAAATATAAAAGAGTTATGATTTTTAGAAGGCGAGGAGGAAAAAATGAAAACGTAAAAATTAAGGCCAAAATGGGCTGAGTCCTTCAGGGGTTAAAGGGGTATTCCAGGAAAAAACTTTTTTTATATATATCAACTGGCTCCAGAAAGTTAAACAGATTTGTAAATTACTTCTATTAAAAAATCTGAATCCTTTCAGTACTTATGAGCTGCTGAAGTTGGGTTGTGCTCTCTGATGACACGTGTCTCGGGAACTGCCCAGTTTAGAAGCAAATCCCCATAGTAAACCTCTTCTACTCTGTGCAGTTCCCGAGACAAGCAGAGATGTCAGCAGAGAGCACTGTTGCCAGACAGAAATCAACAACTCAACTTCAGCAGCTGATAATTATTGAAAGGATTAAGATTTTTTAATAGAAGTAATTTACAAATCTGTTTAACTTTCTGGAGCCAGTTGATATATATATAAAAAAAAAAAAAGTTTTTCCCTGCAATACCCCTTTAACACCCCTCCCTTATTACTGAACTGGTTGGTTAGTGGATGCTGTACGCTTTTACTACTTTTAGTAATTTTTTTTCCTGGAGTGCTCCTTTAAAGTAAATTAAATAACAAATGCTTCCTTTGGAGCAGTATATCCCAATCAGGGTCCATAGAACTCAGTTAAATAGTACCTCTCGTAATCTTAAAAAATGTTATAATGCCCCATCATGATAAACCACCCCCGGCCTTTATTTTTATTATTTTTTAGTTATCTACCTTGATATTGCTCTGTATCTTCTGCTCAGTCTCAATCAGATTCACAGACTTGGAAGGGGCGTTCCCCAGCAGGCGTGACATCATCTGAAGCCATACAGGGAAGAACTTCCTCCCTCACTCTGCTACACACAGCCCAGAGCAGTTCAGTGTGAGATGAACTATGATTGGCTAAGGCTGCACACACACCCCTCAGATCTCCAGGCTGCATTTCCTGATTTTGGACTTCTGCCAGAACAGCAGGAGTCCAAAGTCTGTGCAAGAGATGGGGGGGGGGGGGGGGGGATGTGCTATGCACAAGTAGGGAGACACCAAGTGGCAGCTTTTTTAAACACAAAGAAAACAAAGAAAACTTCATTTTCTTTTTCTTTTCTTAAAACAAAATACATTAGAAAGATTTTTTATTAACCATAAGGAGTGTAATAGCAAAAAATATGTTTTAACGAGAGATTTTCGGCCAGATGATAAAATTGGGAGTTTCTAAGTAAAGGGGTCATACACATTTAATATCTGTCAGCTATATGTGTGTGTGTATATATATATATATATATATATATATATATATATGCATGCTCGGCTCAGATGAGGGTGCACACATTCTCAATCAATGATTTATCTTTCCTTAGAACAAACTGGATTGGACAAGATAAGACTAAAGATGCCCAATCCTTTTTTTTTTTTGTCCAGCCAAACACCTAATAAACATTAGACCAGTTTTTACCAACCAGTGTGCCTCCAGCTGTTGCAAAACTACAACTCCCAGCATACCCGGACAGCCTTTGGCTGTCCGGGTATGCTGGGAGTTGTAGTTTTGGAACAGCCGGAAGCACACTAGTTGGGAAACACTACCTTAGACTGCCAGCTTGTCCTACTGAAATTGACTGGTTTAGCAAATGTTTATTTAAAGGGGTACTCCAGCACCAACATTGTCCCCCCTAGAGATTGCTGAACGCTTTACTCTGCTATCTCAGGCGGCTCCATAGAGAATGTATAGAGCAGCAGTGCGCAAGTTTGTTTTGCTGCTCCATTCAGTTTGGCCCCTTGATCCTGTGGATAGGGGACATCTTTTGTGGGTGGCGGAATACCCCCTTAATGTGTATCAACACCATAGATGTAGAGATAAGGAACAAGGTTAGGGCTACAGCAACATCACTCCTCTGTAGACCTGCAGAAGTGGTGGTACCATCCACAATGTAACTTTTGGGGTACCCCAATACATTCCTTATATCTATAGGGGGAGACGTAATGCTTCAATGTGATATGAGGCATTAAAGGGGTACACCATTGGAAAACATTTTTTTTTTAATCAACTGGTGCCAGAAAGTAAAACAGATTTGTAAATGACTTCTATTAAAAAAAATCTTAACCCTTCCAGTACTTATCAGCTGCTGCATGATCCACAGGAAGTTCTTTTCTGTTTGAATTAACTTTCTGTCTGACCACAGTGCTCTCTGCTGACACCTCTGTCCATTTTAGGAATTGTCCGGAGCAGGATAAGTTTGCTATGGGGATTTGCTCCTACTCTGGACAGTTCCAAAAATGGACAGAGGTGTCAGCAGAGAGCACTGTGGTCAGACAGAAAGACAATTCAAAAATAAAAGAACTTTCTGTGGCTCATACAGAAGCTGATAAGTACTGGAAGGATAAAGGGGTTATCCAGGAAAAAACTTTATATATATATATATATATATATATATATATATATATATATATATATATATATATATATATCAACTGGCTCCAGAAAGTTTCACAGATTTGTAAATTACTTCTCTTAAAAAATCTTAATCATTTCAGTACTTATGAGCTGCTGAAGTTGAGTTGTTCTTTTCTGTCTAAGTGCTCTCTGATGACAC
The DNA here is from genome assembly GCF_029499605.1 of Hyla sarda. NCBI lineage: Eukaryota > Metazoa > Chordata > Amphibia > Anura > Hylidae > Hyla > Hyla sarda. The sequence goes on along the minus strand of NC_079190.1, from coordinate 510,715,982 downwards.
GTGTCTCGGGAACCGTCCAGTTTAGAAGCAAATCCCCATAGCAAACCCCTTCTAAACTGGGCGTTCCCCGAAACATGCGTCATCAGAGTGCATTTAGATAGAAAAGAACAACCTTAACTTCAGTAGCTCATAAGTACTGAAAGGATAAAGATTTTTTTTAATAGAAGTAATTTACAAATCTGTTTAACTTTCTGGAGCCAGTTGATATATATAAAAAAAGTTTTTTCCTGGAATACCCCTTTAAGATTTTTTATAGAATTTATTTACAAATCTGTTTAACTTTCTAGCAACAGTTGACTAAAAAAAATAAAAATAAAATTCCAGTGGAGTATCCCTTTAAATGCATAGGTATCGCCCCTATGAAAGATCAGAATTCTAGGCAACTATTACATGTTATAACATTGAGAAACATTGAAAATTACAATAAAACAATGTAGTTACATGAGAGCAATAGCGTGCAAGTTGTGTGTCGTGCGTTTAGTCCCGCACAATCGTGCACCACTGGATACCGTACACCAGACCATAGACACCAAGCCAAACACAGTTCAGGTCCATGTGCCCCACAGAACTAAATCCATAGTATGTCTCCATGTCATGTCCAAGGGCAATAAAGCAATACCAATATTGTACTGAGCCATTCAGACAAAACACATCTGTAACTCTTTCAAGAAGACATTTGTGAATCCTTAAAGTGTACCCGACAGTGGGAAAACAAGGGTGTAAATAAGCACACCACTAGATAGGGCTAGTTGCGAGGATTTCAGGCATACCTTTTATATCTTCATAGTCCTTTCCACCGCCAAGATAGAAGCCTCTTATTCTGTTATGCAAATGAGGCTCAAGTGCCGAGGGGGCGTTTCCCAGCACAGCAAGAGCCCAGGTGAGACCAGCCCATGTCCTGTTTTATCCAGTCTAAGCTGTCAGTCAAATGGCATAAGAAGTATGCAATAAAGAAGACATGGGCTAGACTTAGGTGGGATGTTTTTGTGTTGGGGAACATCCACTGGGCACTTGAGCCTCATTTGCATAATAGAAGAAAAGGCTTATATCTCGGCGATGGAAAGGACTATGGCCATAAGAAAGGTATGCCTGTAATCTTGACGACCAGTCCTATCTCACCATATGCTTATTTACACCTAGGCTTTGCAGTTGACAGATCCACTTTAAAGGGGTGTATCTTGATTGTAAAGGGAAAGGTTATGCAACTTTGTGTGTTCAAGATCTCTGCTTGACGTCAGTGGATGGAATCATTCTTACATCTATATAGAACTGTATTTCCCAAGTAGTCTGCCTCCAGCTGTTGCAAAACTACAATTCCCAGCATGCTCGGACAGACGAAGGCTTTTCCCCAGATTTGGATATTGAAGGTAAAAAGGGTGAGGCATGCAGCGGTCCTTCAGCGGTGGATCCGCAGCATAAAATACACTGTAGGTCCGCTCGTGTGAATGTACCCTTACAGTAGAGAAGGGACAAGGCACTCATCTGTAGACCTGCAGAAGTGTTGGGACCATCCACAATGTAACTTTTGGGGTGACCCTAATATATTCATATTTCCCATAGGGTGTGACTCAATACTTCAGCTATAAAGTCCCTTGATGTGATAAGAAGCATTAATGTGAGCAAATATCTTCTCCTATAGGAGATTGGTATTCTAGGCATCTTTTACATGGTACAAAATTGAGAAACATTGAGAACTACAAGAAGTAATGAAGTCACATGACTTGTGAATGAGTTCAGTCCTGCACCATCGGGCACCACTGGACACCATACAGTTCTAGACTCATTTACTGACGGCAAGCAGAGGTCCTAGAATAGCCAAGAACCCAAACACAGAGTATTGAAGAGTTGCAGAACATAATACGGTTATTTACACAAAGCCAGAAAATCCCTTTAAATTTTCCCCTTACAACAAACTTCTTAAAGGGATTTCTTCCTCTGGCCTTTGGCTTCTCCATGTTGGACAGTTATATGAAGACGTATATGGGGCAGCGCCTACCTGTTGGGTTCAGATGCCTCCAGGTGATGATGGGGTCTGGGCGCCCATTGGCGATGCACACCAGAGTCACGTTGCTGCCTTCGTTCACAGTAATGTCTGCCGAGATGTTGGAGATCTTTGGTGGAACTGGCAATGAAAAGGACAATAGAAAACGTTAGAGTCATTTATAGAAGTCACATCCCATACATTGGATGTAGTTTGTTTTGAATGTAACAAAAGTATAAAGTGGTTAGAAGAAATCCTCATGTACACGGCCGTACAATACGGTAGGGTTCTTACTGTATCCTGGTGGGCCTCTGGCGTCACCGGGAGATGTAACTGGACCAGTCATTCCAAATATTTCTAAGTTTGTGGCCCGTTTCATGCGGTGCCATATTATGGAGGTATAAGGAGAATATCTGTATGGAGGCGTCACACAGCTATATATTGAGTGCTACAACTCCATATTACAGAATAGCGGGGGCCTCATGGCCAACATGACGTCTCGGTGTTCATAGCGCTGCTGAATAGCTGTAGCCTTAGAACCCTGATCACATGACTGTTTTGAGTGCAATTTTTCTTTATAAGAAAAGCTAAGCCAGAAATGTGCAGAAGTGCAATTCAAATTTTACTTTTTTTTAGATCATAAACTTCTTAGATCCCCTTTCAGATTTTGGCTAAAAAAAAAATGAAATAAATAAATTGCAATAATAAACAATAAAAAGTGCAATATCTAATATGGGACAGAGACAAAAACTGTGGCGCCATGTGCCCATAATCTGTTTATAGAACACACCCCCTACCTATGGCAGCTGAGACACAATTAGTATTTATCATCCCCTTTAGCAGACCCCAGAGTAAACCCTAGAACAGCCCTTTATACAGGCTCCAGACCAAACCCCTTGTATACAGACCCCAGAGCAGAACTTTATACAGTTTTCAGACCCTTCTGTATACAGACTCCAGACCAAACCCCCTATATACAGACCCCTTACCAGATCTTTATACAGGCTCCAGACCAGACTATACTCTTCTATACAGACTACAGATTTTTATGCAGACTCCCAGCCAAACCCCCCATGTGCAGACCTCATACCAGACAGACTCCAGACCAAACCCTCTGTATACAAACCCCAGACCTTTATACAGGCTCCAGACATTTCTGTACGAAGACTCCAGACCAAACCTCCTGTATGCAGACCCAAGATCAGGCCTTTGTACAGACCCCAGCAAAACAATTCTATATGCACACTTCAGACCAGACGCTTCTGAATATAGACTCCAGACCAGACACTTCTATATGCACACTCCAGACCAGACACTTCTATATGCACACTTCAGACTAGACCCTTCTATATGCACAGACCAGACCCTTCTATATGCACACTCCAGACCATTCTATATGCACACTCCAGACCAGACCCTTCTATATGCACACTCCAGACTAGACCCTTCTATATGCACACTCCAGACCAAACACTTCTATATGCACACTCCAGACCAGACCCTTCTATATGCACACTCCAGACCAGACCCTTCTATATGCACACTCCAGACTAGACCCTTCTATATGCACACTCCAGACCTGACACTTCTATATGCACACTCCAGACCAGACCCTTCTATATGCACACTCCAGACCAGACCCTTCTATATGCACTCTCCAGACCAGACACTTCTATATGCACACTCCAGACCAGACCCTTCTATATGCACACTCTAGACCAGACCCTTCTATATGCACACTCCAGACCAGACCCTTCTATATGCACACTCCAGACCAGACCCTTCTATATGCACACGCCAGTCCAGACCCTTCTATATGCACACTCCAGACCAGACACTTCTATATGCACACTCCAGACCAGACACTTCTATATGCACACTCCAGACCAGACACTTCTATATGCACACTCCAGACCAGACCCTTCTATATGCATACTTCAGACCAGACACTTCCATTTGCACACTCCCTACCAGACACTTCTATATGCACACTCCAGACCAGACACTTCTATATGCACACTCCAGACCAGACCCTTCAGTAAACAGACCTCAGACCAGATACTTCTGTAAACAGACCCTTCTGCATACAGACTCCAGACCAGACCTTTCTGTGTACAGACTCTAGACCACACACTTTTATATACACACTGCACACCAGTCCCTTCTGTATACACTGTAGACCAGACACTTTTGTATACAGACCCCAGATTGTTCCATGTACAGACTCCACACCAGACCCTTCTGTATACATGTTCCAGACCAGACCCTTCTCTATACAAGCTCCACACCAGACCCTTCGGTATACATGTTCCAGACCAGACCCTTCTGTATACAGACTCCACACCAGACCCTTCTGTATACATGCTCCAGACCAGACCCTTCTGTATACAGACTCCACACCAGACCCTTCTGTATACACACTCCAAACCAAACCCTTCTCTATACAAACTCCACACCAGACCCTTCTGTATACACACTCCAGACCAGACCCTTCTGTATACACGCTCCAGACCAGACCCTTCTGTATAAACGCTCCAGACCAGACTTTTCTTTATGCAAACCTCAGACCAGACCTTTATGTATAGGGACCCCAGCCCAGCCCTTTATACAGACTCCAGACCAAACCTCCTGATACAAATCCCCAAAACAGACCTTTATATAGACTCCAGACCAGATCCTTCTGTATACAGACCCCAGAACAGACCCTTTTGTAAACAGACCCCAGACCAGACCCTTTTGTATAAAGACCCCAGACCCTTCTGTATACAGACTCCAGACAAGACCATTCTACACACGCCAAAAGTTTCTATAGACTTCAGACCAGGCACCCAGATACTTAAGACTCCTCTTCACTATTCTCATCCTCACCTCACGCCACTGCTGCAAAGTTCTGATTTATGTCAGTGTTAGGATGTTGTTTACAAATGCCACAAGGAATGGAGAAACAACCGTTGCAAAACTACAACTCCCAGCATGCTCGGACAGCCGTCGGTTGTCCGGGCATGCTGGGAGTTGTAGATTTGCAATAACTGGGGACACACTGGTTGGGATACATTGATCTAACTAATTTCTTACGCCGCCACCCTACAGTACCGTTATGGTTAATCAGCCTTAATTCTATATGTTAGTTCCTTAAGATCACAGACGTACGCTCCTCCCAGCTGCCAGGTAGACAGACACGAGGATGAATACAAGTGATTGAGCGGCTCTGACAAGGTTATGTATTATATATGCTGGATATTAAAAGAAAACAGAGAAAGCCTGGGCCAATAAATCACAGCTGGCAGGCTGGAGCGCTCACTTTCCAAGCATTATGGAGGCAGCGTCTCCCGCTGCAGATGCGGGATGTCAAGATTTGCATGCAGGTGCGGACCCTCAAACCACCACCAATATTTCACATGTACTTTATAGGTGACTGGAGAGACGCCCGGTCCTGTCTGCTGCAGAATGTAGATGTTTCATTCCAGGAAAAACTCCGCTTCTACATGTTATACTGTCAATCTACCTAGAATGTTCAGTAAATTCACCCTATAAAAGTATTTTCTATTTTCCAGAGCTGCAATAGTAATATTGCTGGGTTCCAGGTTCCAAAGTGTAGTGCATTGTAGGGGCTGATTGTAGTTGTAAAGTTATGGGGACGTATGATTGATAGCAGGGTTTAGTGTCTGGAAGATACACTTATTGACAACATCATCATCAACAACATTTTCAACAACATGAACAAAATTATCGACAACATCATCAACAACATCATCGACAACATAGACAAAATTATCGACTACATCATCAACAAAATCATCGACAACTTCACAAACAACATCATCGACAACATCATCGACAATATCAAGAACATAATCAACAACATCATCGATAACATAAAAACATAATCAACAACATCATCGATAACATAAAAACATCATCGACAACATCATCAACAACATCATAGACAACATCATCAATAACATCATCAATAACATAATCGACAACATCATAGACAACATCATCGACAACATCATCGACAACATCATAGACAACATCATCGACAACAACATAGACAACATCATCATCAACAACATCATAGACAACATCATCAACAACATCATCAATAACATCATCGACAACATCATAGACAACATCATAGACAACATCATAGACAACATCATCAACAACATCATAGACAACATCATAGACAACATCATCAACAACATCATCAATAACATCATCGACAACATCATCGACAACATCATCGACAACATCATCGACAACATCATAGACAACATCATCAACAACATCATAGACAATATCATCAACAACATCATAGACAACATCATTAACAACATCATCAATAACATCATCAATAACATCATCAACAACATCATAGACAACATCATAGACAACATCATCAACAACATCATAGACAACATCATAGACAACATCATCAACAACATCATAGACAACATCATCAACAACATCATAGACAACATCATCATCAGCATCATTGACAAAATCAACGACAACATCCTCAACAAAATCATCAACAACATCATCGACAACATCATCATCAACATAGTCGACGACATCAGAATGTAATGATCATGTATTGAAGTAATTTCAATATTACAGTGGAAGGAGAAGAATATTGGGGGAAATTGTACAATGTTCCAGCTTGGATACAAGATGAATTACGGTTTTGGATAGATGGAGGCTCTAGTACCCTGTTGGGCCCCTCTAGTCTAGATACGTGATGAGATACGGTTGGAATACATTGAGGCTGTACTACCCTGTTGGATACCTCTAGACTGTTTACAAAATGAGATACGGTGCGGATACATGGATAGTCTAGTACAATGTTTAGCAACTCTAGCCAGGATACAAGATGAGATACAGTTGTGATACATTGAGGCTCTAATACCCTGTTATAAATCTCTAGACTAGATACAAGATGAGATACGGTTAGAATACATGGAAATTATGTCGTCCTGTTTGGCGCCTTTATCCTGGATACAAGATGAGATACAGTTGGGATACATGGAGGCTCTACTACCCTGTTGGGCCCCTTTCTAGTCTTAACACAACCTAGATACATTTGGGATACATGGAGGCTCTAGTACCCTGGTAGGCGTCTCTAACAAGATGAGATACGGTTGAGATACGGTTAAGATACATGGAGGCATACAGGTTCTGTATGGCATCCTGACGCACATTTACCCACAGATGTTACAGCTGTACCTGTAGCTCCTGCACAATCGTAGGTTGGTGAATTTGTCCCCATAAATGATCGACTGAGAATAAATCTAGCACCCAAAGGCCGAGGTGTTAAAATCTAAAGGAGACATTCTTGGGAAACTCTTGTGGACGACCAGTTGGAAGCCATGAGAGGCGACACGTGTCCGCAAGATGTCCTGCACATATCTCTGAGCTGTTAGTGTCTTCTAGGGGTGGCCGACCGTCGTATGGGACAGCTCTGCAGATCATCCCACCAGCAGGGGGAAATGTTACTATTAGGAATATTGGAAGCAATGTTACCGCTAAGTATTTTAGCTGACACTCAGTTTGCCCAAAAACAGACGTAAGAGTTTGACAGATGAGAAGCAGACGAGGATTTATTAGAGATTTTAGAGGAAATCTTCTTTAAGGATCATCTCTTGCCGTGACTAATATCCATCCAATGCCAGCATTTAACCCCGGAGTACATCCATACCCCGGACATGTCCCAGCTCCTCTCACCCGCTCTTTTCTAGATGGCTTCTCCTTCAGCAGACGCCGCTCGGCCTCCTCTCCTGGGTCCCCGACAAAATCATTTCTTTCATTTTGTCGCTCTCATTTTCGGTTCCTCGGTTCCAGGATCCGTGTGTAGTCAGGAATGAAACAAAATCATTTTCTGCTTTACTTGCTGCAGAGTAAACAGAGAAGCCGCTACCTGCCGGGTGGTTTTTAATGGCTCCTGTATGTTTTCTGAGGAGCTCTGCCGTACACGTGTCATTACGGTAAAGACCCAGACAGCACATCTTCTTATATCACATCCAGAGCGAATTTAATAAAAACCGGTGGAAGCAAAAAATTGAGGTTTATAGTCCTTAGAATGAAGAGTAGTTAAAATGTAAATTCAAGTCAATTTCAATTCATGAAGTTCTACCATAGATGAAGAATGGGGTTCTGCAGCAGCATTGTAGACCATATAGGAGCCCAGGGCGACTTCGCACCTCTCATCTCTTGGGTCACTATGCCCAATGCTCCTTATCTTTTTAATTCTAATATATATATATATATATATATATATATATATATATATATGTTATGCTTTTAGCTCTTTCATGGGACTGAAAGAAGTGATGATTGTTTGTACAATGCACTGCAATGCTTCTGTATTGCAGTGAACTGTGATCTGACAGGTTACCTTGGAAGATATGAAAATAGAAAAAAACAAACCAAGGCGCTGCCTAGGAATACTGCTTACCTCCTGGTGTTGAACGTAGAGCTCAACACCTTGTAGCGCTCCGTGACAAGTTTTACAGGGCTCCCACCAACCCAAGTCCATGTAGGCAATGGTCACCGACTGAAGAAGATCGCTGGAACCCTCCGATGGAAGATTAATAACAGATCTTTGGGGCGCACACCACGGTGTGCGCCCCAAAGATCCATTATTAACCTTCCATCGGAGGGTAACAGCGGTCTACTGACGTGTCTCTTTGTCCTAGACCCTTTGCCTTAGGGTCCTTTCCTACTCAGGAAATTCCACAGGAAAATCCAGAATTGTAATGGACGAAAGCGCCGGAACATTGACAAACAGTTCCAATTCCTCATCAGAAGTTTCTCTGCAAAACTTCCGATGTATGAACCTAGTAGTGGAACTCCCTTTTGAATCAAGGTTGTTGAAAGTGGAATCCATGTGCAACCCGTAGTATGAACAGGGCCTAAGAGGTGCTAAGATAGCAAGTCTAGGGGCCTTCACTAGGCTCCAGGCAGCACCTTGTGATCATGGAGTGTCAATTGGGTAACAGGGAGCCTCCCTTCTCTCTAACCACTTGGATGCCAAAGGCATTATTGACCACAGCGTCTAGGGGGCTAAATGGCCTTCACTGGAGGTATCTCCAATCCAAGCCACTAATAGAGGGTCTCATTTATATAACCCTTCTGGTACTTGTTGTATATAGAGATATCTCATACTTCCTTTCCGACATTATAACAGCAAAAGGAAAGGGTAAATTGGTTTCCATAGGCCTCTGTGCCCCCAGTCTTCTATCATCGTTGTGACCACCAGTCACAAAACTGGAGATTGTAAGTCTTTTCTCTAATAGTTTACTTTTTTGGGTGTTTTGGTTGGATAGAGATATCAAGACAATTGCTAAATTGGTTTTCCAAAGGCCGTAATGACAAGCATCATGATAGTTGGAATCCGAATCACAACAAATGGTGTAGAGATTCATGCAACATGGCGCCAAACCATTGGAAACAAGTACAGGCTACTTTTATTCTGGCATAGTGTTGAGTAGAAAACTGAGTTACAGCACCAAAACCACTGTCTACAAGGAGAACGGAAGGTCATGTCACCATTACTCCAAAAAAACGTCCAATGGATGTCTGCCAAAGGGTTCCTTATAGTACGACCAATCCTGGAAGACTCAAAGACATTGAGTTCCCCCAATGGTTCCCATATCTTTGCATTCATCCATACCGATTGGCTCCATTTGAATACAAGAGACATCTATCAGCAAAGGGAACAGAGTTTTTGTGTCTTCTCTAAAATGGCCCCCAACACCCCTCAAAGAGTGACATTAAATAAATCTGTTCATAGAAAGAAGGAATAAACTATGCCAAACCTAAAGGGAGCCTAACATTTCCATTATGCGCGGTGCGATGCCCTGCTGAGTTCTGCAATATAAAGGACACTTTTTCCTTTTCCCTAAGGAATTTCAATTATATACAGATACCGAGCATAATTACATTGTTCTCTATGCTCACCGCCCGGGGGTAAAACTGCTTTAAAATGTTCTGAATTATTCAAAATATTAACATTACTTTATATTTCCATCTCACATCATTTTCTTATGCGCCTCTTCCCACTTTCATTGCAATATTCGATTAGCCATTTTAAAAATTTTTTTTTTTTTGAGGCTAACAGGAATAATTACTGACAAGTCTGGATGTGTCCAAAGGCGAAGGCAACCGTGGTACAGACTCCGACAGAAGGCCCGGTGGTGCAGTGCGGGTCAGCCATGCATTTCGAATGTAAAAACGCAATATGGATAGAAATGCCGAATGAAAATACATCTACCCAAGTAAAAAGTTGGATCTGTTACATGGTCGAATATCTTCTGGGCTTTACAAGTACAATGCTCAAAAAAATATAGGGAACACTTAAACAACACAATGCAACTCCAAGTGACTTGTGTGAAATCCCACTGTCCACTCAGGAAGAACACTGATTGACAATCAATTTCACATGCAACATTATAGGCAATTAGCAAGACACCCCCAATAAAGGAGTGGTTCTGCAGGTGGTGACCACGGACCACTTCTTAGTTCCTATGCTTCCTGGCTGATGTTTTGGTCACTTTTGAACACCGGCGGTGCTTTCATTCTAATGGTAGCATGCGACAGAGTCTACAACCCATACAAGTGGCTCAGGTAGTGCAGCTCATCTAGGATGGCACATCAATGCGAGCTGTGGCAGGAAGGTTTGCTGTGTCTGTCAGCGTAGTGTCCAGAACATGGAGGCGCTACCAGGAGACAGACCAGAACATCAGGAGACGTGGAGGAGGCTGTAGGAGGGCAACAACCCAGCAGCAGGAAAGCTACCTCCGCCTTTGTGCAAGGAGGAGCAGGAGGAGCACTGCCAGAGCCCTGCAAAATGACCTACAGCAGGCCACAAATGTGCATGTGTCCACTCAAATGGTCAGCAAAAGGCTCCATGAGGGTGGTATGAGGGCCTGATGTCAACAGGTGGGGGTTGTGCTTACAGCCCAACACTGTGCAGAACATTTGGCATTTGCCAGAGAACACCAAGATTGGCAAATTCGCCACTGGCTCCCTGTGTTCTTCACAGATGAAAGCAGGTTCACACTGAGCACATGTAACAGACGTGACAGAGTCTGGAGACCCCGTGGAGAACGTTCTGCTGCCTGCAACATCTTCCAGCATGACTGGTTTGGCGGTGGGTAAGTAATAGTGTGGGGTGGGATTTCTTTGGGGGGCTGCACCGCTCCCCATGTGCTTGCCAGAGGTAGCCTGACTGCCATTAGGTACTGAGATGAGATCCTCAGACCCCTTGTGAGACCATATGCTGGTGCGGTTGGCCCTGGGTTCCTCCTAATACAAGACAATGCTAGACCTCATGTGGCTAGAGTGTGTCAGCAGTTCCTACAAGAGGAAGGCATTGATGATATGGACTGGCCGCCTGTTCCCCTGAATCCGATTGAGCACATCTGGGACGTCTTGCTCCATCCACCACAGACTGTCCAGGAGTTGGCAGATGCTTTAGTCCAGGTCTGGGAGGACATCCCTCAGAAGACCATCCTCCCCCTCATCAGGAGCATGCCCAGGCATTGTAGGGAGGTCATACGGGCACGTGGAGGCCACACACACTACTAAGCCTCATTGGGACTTGTATTAAGGACATTAAAGAAAGTTGGATCGGCCTGTAGTGGGGTTTTCCACTGTGATTTTGAGTGTGACTCCATATCCAGACCTCCATGGGTTGATACATTTGATTTCCATTAATAATTTTTGTGTGATTTTGTTGTGAGCGCATTCAACTATGTAAAGACGAAAGTATTTCATACGATTAGTTAATTCATTCAGATCTAGGATGTTCCCTTTATATTTTTTGAGCAGTGTAGATTAGTGGTGGAAATTGCGCTAAGGTTGCAGGCTTCTACCAAACCCTCTTATAGCAAGAGAGGAAAAACTGTCTGAGTCCATCAAAAACCATTGACAGGAGGACACAGTCCTGTACATAGCATGAAGGAGACCAGCATTACCCAGCGTCTTATGGGCTTGCCATTGACAGCCAGATAAGCTTCAAAGTAGACCACTTCCCGTAAACTCATTTCCATTGCATCCATGCAAACAACTATTGGCAAAAGATAATAGCATTGGAAAAATAGCATGGTTGGACCCACTCATTGACAAACGGGTCAACTACAAAGTAGATCTCTTTGTCCAACATCTCATGGTTTATTCCAGCCAATTAACTCCCTTCCATTGGGTCCATTGAAAACAATTGACAACAAAACATGGCACTGTAAGGATCATGGGAGGAGACCAACATTAGGCCTTCTATTGACAGCCACATCTACTCTAGAGTACACCTTGTGCAGTCAATCGATCCCTTTCCACCAGGTCCACTGAAAGCTATTGACCAGCTTTACCCAGCATCCCATGGGTGCATTGATGCAGTCAATCTACACATTTCCATTGGGTCCATCGAAAACAATTGACAAGAGAGCATGGCACTGTAAGTAGCATAAGAGGGAGCCAAGATTTCTCAGGATCCCATGGGCCTTTCATTGACAACCAGATCAATCCCAAAGTACACCTTGTGCTGTCAGGTAATCCAAACTTGACAGTAAATCCAACTCATGGATCGAAACTACATTCAGATTAGAAGGGAAATCAAACCATATTACACACCAATCGGCAATAATTATACAGACAAAAGTGTCGGAAAATCCCTACAACCAAGGGCATGAATGGTGACTTTGGCCTCCAGAGCAAAACTCACAAGGGGGGCAATAAAAAGGTTTTGTCACCCTCGTCTTCAAAAAAATTTTTTCATTGGCAGAGCATACAAGGGCTCGTTTTTTGTGGGATGAGTAATTTTATAGCGTATATAAAAAGTAATGAGGTGGGACACAGCCCATAAGGAAAAAAATAAGAATAATAATAAGAAAAAATATGTAGCACAAACATTCCCATAACAGACACCCTGAACCATTGGGCAGACACGAGAGAACAATGAGTTGCACTTTTAATAGAAGCCTTCATTTTACCATATAATGCGTGTATTAGAATTTTTTTAACTTTTTTTTTTTTTTATTATTAAATTTTTAGTTCCCCACTTGGGGTCCTGAAAATGTATCATTGCCTTCACCAGACAACAGGTGTAAAAAGAAGTTGCAAATATTTGCCAAATGTTTAACATTTTTAAAGGGGTATTCTGCTACTTAGCGTTTGGAACAGACTGTTCTGAACGCTGGAGCCGGCGCCGGGAGCTCATCATGACGTCACTCCTCCTCATGACGTCACTCCCCGCCCCCTCAATGCAAGTCTATGGGAGGGGGCGTGAAAGCCATCATGCCCCCTCCCATAGACTTGCATAGAGGGGGGGGGGGCGATGTCATGAAGGGCAGGGCTATGATGTCACAAGCACAACGGCTCAAGCGTTCGGAACAGTTTGTTCCAAGCGCTGGGCAGCGGAGTACCCTTTAAGCAGAACACAGAACAAGTAGACAGTTGCTCAGAAATTAGCCACAATTTTTGCCAAAACCTACACGAAAATTACAGAAAAATCCTCCCCTAGAGTATACTGCAATTCTAATGTATTGCAGTATGCTGTGATTTTCCTTGTGGCAGGGTGTAATAGCAGTGCTATCATGGCAGGTCTGGAGACCATCACTAGACCCATGGCTGGCATGACAACTCAATGACACTCCACATTTGTGTCACATTGGGGCTGATCATCTAACTGCCTAGATCAGTGTATCCCATTCCATGTGACCCCAGCTGTTGCAAAGCTAGATAAAGGCTAGATAAGTGTAACTTCAACATGCTTTTTGTGTACCAGGGATGACAGCACAATGAGCACTAAAGGTGTTTCCAGAACGATATTAAATGCACCAGAACCGTATTAAGACTACAGGCTAGATACGTGTAACTTCAATACCCTTTTTGCATGCCAGGGATGACAGCACAATGAGCACTAAAGGTGTTTCCGGAATAATATAAAATGCACCAGAACTGTATTAAGACTACAGGCTAGATACGTGTAACTTCAATACCCTTTTTGCATGCCAGGGATGACAGCACAATGAGTACTGAAGGTGTTGGCAGAACAATGTGAAATGTATCAGAACTGGTTTTACACTACAGGCTAGATACAGATAACTGCACCTCACTGGCTAGTGTAGCTGGTTCAGGAACACTATTTAATTCAGGTATATGTAGGAATGAGCCCTTCAGGGGCTGTGATTAGGATATCCCCTCCTTATATGCAGTTTTTTGTGTATAGGAGCCCCTATAGGATTTTTGCATGGGAATTGAATTCTGTACACACACACACAAGGTTTCTTTTTCTAAGCTGTATCTCTCTATCTTTCTAATAACTAACTGTCCCTATTTCTGTCTCTCTCCCTCTTTCCCTCTTCCTGTCACTCTCTGTCCAGCAGTTCCAGCACTCTGAATGCAGTGGGTGACGTGTAAAGATGCCCTCCCCCCTTGCTGTGTCCTATTGGCCAATGTGCTGATTGACACAATAAGCAGCAAATCACATGATAGACCTGGGTTATCATGTGATATGCTGATGTCCCTGATGTAATCTCACCGCCCCCTTCCCGCCCTGCTTGTTCCACCCGCCAAAAAAAACGTGCTTTCACATTTTTGTATGTGCTATTTACCGGCTTGAGCAAGCAAAACTTTTAAAAGCTCGACTGTTCGCCGAGCCACAAAAAAACATTAAGTTCAGGTCGAATCCGGGTTCTCCGCTCATCTCTAATTCTGGTCAATATACTAGAGCAGGGAACAGGTACAAAGAGTGTCTCTTGCTCGGGAGGACTTAGTATGTCCCTGGATTGCATGGACTACCCACTGATATCAAGAAGAACAATGCAATGCTTTGTTTCTCCAGAGGTGGCGCTCCAGGAAATTTGAGCACTTTCTGCTTGTTTCCACTACATATTATACAGTACCTATTTATGGGAAAGAAAAAATTCTTAAGGGGTACTCTGCCCCTAGACATCTTATACCCTATCCAATGTATAGGGCATAAGATGTCTTATCGTGGGGGTCCCAACGCTGGGGAGAGTCCCATAGACTTGCATTGAGGGTGAGTGGCAGTAATGTCACAAGCCCCCGCCCCACATTGCCAGTCATCTGGCACGGAGCGAAGTTCGCTCGGTGCACTGGATGTGTGGCGTGCCGCAGCTGCCCCTAGACATCTTATCCCCTATCCAAAGACATGTTATCCCCTATCCCGCCACTGAGGACCCCTGCGATCTCGGCTACGGCATCCCACACATCCAGTGCACGGAGCGAACTTCGCTCCATGCCGGATGACTGGCAATGCGGGGCGGGGGCTCGTGACTTCACGGCCACGCACAGTCAATGCAAGTCTATGGGAGGGGGCGTGACTGGCGTCACGCCCCCTCCCATAGACTTGCATTGAGGGGGCGTGGCCATGATGTCATGAGCGGTGTGTGGCCATGACGTCACAAGCCTCTGGCACTGCACTTGACGCTCTAAACGAATGCCGGGTGCAGCAGGAAGATCGCGGCGGGTGGTCCCCATTGTTGGGACCCCTGCAATCAGACATCTTATCCCCTATCCTTTGAATAGGGGATAAGATGTCTAGGGGCGGAGTACCCCTTTAACAAAATGAACTGGTAAGAGGCAGACATAAAAAAGTCAATGAAATGCGTCGGTGTCCGAGCTTCCAGGCCGGTCCTTTCCGTCAATTACTGAAAGACTCTCCCATAGATTTTTGCGGCCGGCGCGGCCCGAGCTTCAGAGACTTCACTTATAATGTAAAACCCAATAAATGTGCCAAATATTGGCAGCGGCAGACTTTCCAGCTGAAGTGAAGTGTGAATTGATGTCAGCGTCTCCATTAACACTTTATTCTCTACAGGAAAATCAAACTTAGTCACAACTTGCAGACTGCTGAGCGAGGCGCGCCGGCTGACCACATCAATGGAGGAACATCTGGGGCTTCTCCTCTGATGAAATCCCAATTGGCGGATCAAATCCGCTTAGATTTTTTTTTTCTTAGCAGATCTAAACAGGGAAATGTATTCTAATCTTCAGAGCTCACCTGAGAAGCGTTTTTTTTTTTTTGCCGCGCATCTCATTGTCCTGGTTTTGTAATTTTCATGACTGACCCAAATGATCCACCTGCGAACACCAAACTGCAGAGCTCTGCGGGAAATCTTTATATAATTATGGTTGGATTTCTTTAAAGAAGCACTATGGATTTTTATTTTTTCTGCTTACATAGTGAAGCATAAGCTATTATAAGAGAATAATGTAGAGATTCTTGTATATACCTATTTCAGCTGATTTGGCAGGTATGGTTTTTCAGCCATATTGTTTCTGCTTCCCCACTGAAATGATTTCCTAATGCTGCCTATGAATCCTACGGCTTTGCAGAGAGAAGGGGTGGAATCTGATCACTGCATCTGGTCATCTAATTAGGCTGCTGGTGCTGGAGCTCACTCAGGTGAACTGATTGGACTCACAAGTGGGTTGAGATCAGTTCACATTATGTCCAGTTTTGATGTGTTTTCTTATTCAAAGTTTTTTTTTTTAGAGAAATATTACTACAAGTAGAAAGGGATTTGAGTTGTTTTATGTAGATCTAAAGCCTTAAGTCTGTGTTCACATGTGCATTTGTCCCACATTTTTACAGCATTTTAGCGGTTTGCAGTGATTTTTTTCTATATTGCCGTAAAAATTGCATATTTTTAAAACAAAAAATACGCCTTGGATAAGAAAATGTATCAAAACTGCATGTAGTGTGAACTGGCACCAACCCACTGAGTCTTGGTAGTTTAGGCTTCTGGTGATTGGGTTGGTCTCATTAGGTCAATTGAAGCGATGAAACCCCATCCCCTCTCTCTGCAAAGCCAGAGGATTCATGGAAAATGTAGACAGCATTAGGAAATCATTTCAGTGATGGGATTGCAATCAGTATGGCTGAAAATCCCATGCCTGCCACATCAGCTAAAACAGGTAAGCACAAGACATACACAAGGACCTCTACATTATTCTCTAATAACAGCCTACTCTGCACTAATCCCCCCAAAAATCATAGTTACATTATTAGCATTATTACGTTTTAATGAGTTTTAATCAAATCATTTCTTGTTTATTAATTTTTTTGTCGTTTTTTAATTTTTTTATTTTGCTGATCTGAAGGACGTTCTTATTGTGTATTTATAATTGTTATTTGCTGGCACAGCTCCATGTAGTGCCACCAGTAGCCGGGATGATAACCTGAAGTTCGGTTGTTTTTTTTCTGTGTATTTTTTTTTTTTTTAGAATAAAGTTATTATTTATATATCTATAATATTATATAATAAATTATATAGTAAAGTTATAATAATAGTATAATAAAGTTTTTATTTATTTAAAATATATAATAAAGTTAATTATTATTATTTTTTTTAATTAATTTTCATAAGCATAACATAAAACAAACAGACAGAAGGTATATATAAGCAGCATCTACACCTGGACCAAGAAGAAGGTCGCTAAAGAAAATAACAAAAGAAAACAAAACAGAGGAAAAACAAAAAGGTTTTATTTAGACATTATTCATTTATTATATAATAAAGTTTATATTTATATATTATATATATATTTTTTTTTTTCTTATTATAATTATTATTACAAAGTTATTTTTCATACATCATCTATATACATTTATATATTTTCTATATTATTTATATATTATTTAATAACATTATTATTTAAATATTATTTATATATTATATTATATTATAAAGTTATTATGTTTATAACATTTCTTCTACACTTTCAAAACTTTTCGCTTCATCGTGTAGCTTTCTGTGGTTTTGCAGTCAAAATAAAATAGAAAAAAGTTACACAATTTGGCGCATTACAAAAAATTTGGCAAATTGTGTTACTTTTTTATTTTATTTTTTAAATGGTGCGCAAGAAAAAACAAAAAACACTGCCCAACTGCATGGTGTAAATACACCCTTGTTGTACATTAGCAAACAACTATCACTTTTCATTAAATTTGCATGACTCTATGTGAAGACCACGTTGTTCTACGTGATACGGTTCCCCTAATGTTCTTCCCCACCACAAACAGGCCCTTGAGCCCTATGTATCCCTGCCCCGTCCTCCTGTTACATTGCTATTCTCAACCTCATCCATTTGTGCAGGATTCATTCTAGTCCCAATCTTCGCCAAGTCCTGTAACTAGATGCCGTCCTGGCGCAGAATGTGCCAATTTTTTGTGCAATGCCTCGTGCCAAGTCAGTAAATCACACACAATTACAAACACCATGCCCGAGATGTCGCTGGATATTAGACGGCAATAGTAAATCTGTTCAAGAGTTCTAGAAGAGTTGTCTCTAGAAGAGTTGCCGTTGGCTGTCCAGGCACCCTGGGAGTTGTATTTATGCAACATCTGGAGGGCCAAAGTTTAGAGAGATCTAGAACACAAACCTTTAGCTTGTTCCATTCATCTCTAATATAACACTCTTCCCCATACTCTGTATCGATCACATGATCTGGAACACTAACCGATAATGTTTCACCGCACCATAAGATTACATAATCTAGAACACAAACCAATAGCATGTTCCCTTCCTTTCTAATATGAACCTCTTTACGGCACTGAAAGATAAAATGATCTAGAACACAAACTGATAACTCTTCACTGCACCATAAAACCCCATGATCTAGAACACAACCCTATAATGCTTCCCCGCACTATAAGATTGTGTGATCTCGAACACGCATTGTCTATAACACAAACAGTTCATCTATATCTAGAACACATATGGTCTAGCAAACAAACTGATTACTCTTCACCACTCTATAAGATCTCATGATCTAGAACACAAACCTATAATGCTTCCCCACACTCTAAGATCACCTGATCTAGAACAGAAACCAATAGCTTTTTCCACTTCTTTCTAATATAAAACTCTTCATGGCACTGCAGAATAATATGATCTAGAACGCAGACCAAAAATGCTTCACCAAACATCAAGATTTCATAATGTGGAACACAAACCAATAGTTTGTTCCGTTTATCTCAATAATAAAACACTTTACAGCACTGATGATCACGACATGATCTAGAACACACATCAATAATGCTTCACCATCTTCTGTAGCCTGTCTCACCCCACACTATAAAATCACATATTTCAGAACCCAAAACAATAATGTGTCATGGCACCATAAGATCACATGATCTAGAACATAAACCAATAATGCTTCACAGCACTATACAATCACATGATCTAGAACATAAACCAATAATGTTTCACCACACAATAAAATTACATGAATAAGGACACAAACCGATAAGGTTACATGATCTAGAACACAAACCAATAGCTTGTTCCCTTCCCCACTAATATAAAATGCTTCTAGCACTGTAAGTTCACATGATAGAACACAAACCAACAACACTTTACCACACTATCAGATCACAAGATCCAAAGCACAAACCAATAGCTTCAATACACTATAAGAAGACATATAAAACTCTTCATGGCACTGAAAAATTACAAACCAATAATGCTTCACCGCACTAAAAGATCACATGATCTAGAACACAAACCATTAGCTTGTTCCATTCATCTCTAATATGAAACTTTTCATGGCCCTGAAAGATCATTTGATCCAAGACACATACCAATAACATTTTATCACAATATAAGATCACATGATCAAGAACATAAACCAATAGCTTTACTCTCTAATTTAAAACTCTTCACAGCACTGAAAGATCATATGTTCTAGAACACAAACCGATAACGCTTCACCACACTCTAAGGTCACATGATCTAGAACACAAAACCAATAATGCTTCACTGCACTATAAGATCACACGATCTAGAACACAAACAATAAGCTTGTTCCATTCATTTCTAATACAAAACTCCTTATAGCAGTGAAAGATCATGTGATCCAAGACACATACCAATCACTTTTACCACACATGATCCAGAACACAAACCAAATGCTTGTTCTGTTCTTCTCTAATACAAAACACTTCATAGCACTGGAAGATCATATGATCTAGAACAAAAACAGAAAATGCTTCACTGCACTATAAGGTCACATGATCAAGAACACAAAACCAATATCTTATTACATTCCTCTCTAATCTAAAACTCTTTACAGCACTGAAAAATCTAATGTTCTAGAACACAAAGTGATAACGCTACACCGCACACTAAGGTCACATGATCTAGAATACAAAACCAATGTAACAATATATTGGTTTGTGTTCTGGATTATGTGACCTTAGAGTGCAGTGAAGCATTTCTTCACTGCACTCTAAGGTCACATGATCCAGAACACAAACCAATATCTTGTTACATTCCTCTCTAATCTAAAACTCTTCACAGCACTGAAAGATCATATGTTCTAGAGCACAGACCGATAACGCTTCACCACACTATAAGGTCACTGGATCCAGAACACAAAACCAATATCTTGATACATTCCTCTCAAATCTAAAGCTCTTCACAGCATTGAAAGATCATATGTTCTAGAATACAGACTGATAACGCTTCACCGCACTCTAAGGTCACAAGATCTAGAACACAAACAATTAGCTTGTTCTGTTCTTTTCTAATACAAAACACTTCACAGCACTGGAAGATCATATGTTCTAGAACACAAACCAATAGCGCTTCACCACACTCTAAGGTCACATGATCTAGAACACAAAACCAATATCTTGTTACATTCCTCTCTAATCAAAAGCACTTCACAGCACTGAAAGATTATATGTTCTAGAACACAAACCAATAACGCTTCACCGCACTCTACTGTCACATGATCTAGAACACAAAACCAATATCTTGCTACATTCCTCTCTAATCTAAAACTCTTCACAGCACCACAAGCTAATATGTTCTAGAACACAAACCGATAACGCTTCACCGCACTCTAAGGCCACATGATCTAGAACACAAAACCAATAATGCATCACTGTCATATTAGATCTAGAACACAAACAGATTTTCTGTTCCTCCTGTTTCATGCTGGGAGTTGTAGTTTTGCATCATCTGGAGGGCGGCAGTTTGGAGACCACTCTTCCAGAACCTTCCTCCATTCCTATGGACCCCGTTATTGTTTATACACGGAACGCAGTATAAAATGTTTTTTTTTTCTTTTTTTATAACTTTGTAAATTCTTAAACTCCCATAGAAGCGGTGGGTGGACACGTTCCATATGTTGGGACGCTAAACAAGACAAGCTGTTTGGTGAAAACAAAGAGCGATGTGCCAGGGAGGAGACGCTGACAGATGATGTTATTTCACATTTCGGTTTTCATCTGGAAAGTGAGACGGCATCATTTATTAGAACAGTCACAACAAGATCTTACCGCCATCTGTGAACATATCTCTGATTCTTAAAGAAAGTATTCTTATTTATTTCAGTTACTTCATCAGGAGTTCTAGATCACGTGATCGTATATTGTGCTGGGACATTTAAAAGATATGTGGCCAGTTTGTGTTCCGCATCATGTGAGCTTATGGTGCGGCGGAACGTGTTATATCAGTGTCTCCCAACCAGAGTGCCTCCAGCTGTTGCAAAACTACAACTCCCAGCATGCCCGGACAGCCTTTGGCTGTCCGGGCATGCTGGGAGTTGTAGTTTTGCAACAGCTGGAGGCACCCTGGTTGGGAAACAGTGTGTTATATTGTGTGTTACAGAACACATAATCTACTGGAGTTTGTGGGGAATGTTATATTACACAATAAAAATAGAACATGGGACAAGTTTGTCTTCTAGAACATGAGATATTATAGCGTAGGGAAGTATTTTCTATTTAAAGAGGAATAAAACCAGCTATTAGTTTGTGTTCTAGATCAGGTGGTCTTGTCATGTGACAGTGACATAAGTGTTTTATATTGAAAGGAGCAGAAGAGGCTATTGGTTTGGGTTCTAGATCTTATGATCTTGCAGTGCTGTGGAGTGTTTTATATTAGAGATGAATGGAACAAGCTATAAGTTTATGTTCTAGATCACACAATCTCATCATGTGACAGTGCCATAAGTGTTTTATATTGAAAGGAACAGAACAAGCTATTGGTTTGGGTTCTAGATCTTATAATCTTGCAGTGCTGGGAAGTGTTTTATATTAGAGATGAATTGAACAAGCTATTAGTTTATGTTCTAGATCACACGATCTCATGATGTGACAGTGCCATAAGTGTTTTAGATTGAAAGGAATAGAACAAGCTATTGGTTTTATGTTGAAAGGAGCAAAAGAGGCTATTGGTTTGGGTTCTAGATCTTGCAGTGCTGAGAAGTATTTTATATTAGAGGTGAAGGGAACAAGCTATTAGTTTGTGTTCTAGATAATGTGATCTCATAGTGTGAGCTGTTTGTATTCTTGAAAATGAGATCTCAAAAGTTATGAAACGTGTGATCTGTTTGTATTCTAGATCATACAATCTTATAATTTGGTAGACAGTCGGATAGGTTTTTAATTCAGAGTGTGAGAAATTAAAGGGGTTCTCCACCATAAGGTGATTTTAGTACGTCCCTGGCAGACAGTAATGGACATGCTTAGGAAGGATCTGCGCTTGTCTTGGGGCTAAATGGCTATGTTGTGAGATTACCAGAACACTGTGGCTAGATTTTTGTGAACTGGTATTTCCTGTTTGAGTTTTCATCTTTTGCCTAAAAATCCCATAATTCCATTTTCCTCAATCCCACACATCAGCCCCCCACCCATTGGAACATAAATGAGCTGCATCTATTCAAAAGACCTGTGTTTTCCAATCAGGGTGCCTACAGCTGTTGCATTAGTTGCAAATTGATCTCTCTCCCACCAAGCGATCGCTCCACCCATTGAAGCAGACAGGCTCCCTGTCATCAGCTGACTAGTGATGTAATGTCTCAGCCACATTGCAACCTGGGAAAAATCTGAGACAACAGTCATTTTGTATGCTGTTAAAAATAAAAATTGGGGTGAAAATCACAGAAGAATTGTGAGAAAAACCATCACACACAGGTACAGACACTATATTATGGGCTACACTAACTTTACAGCCCCTGCAGCATAGTCAAATAAAAAAAAAATCCTGGAATAGCCCTTTAACCCCCTAACGATATATTTACGTCCTGCGCCAGCTCCCGCTATATGAAGCGGGATCGCGCTGCGATCCCGCATCATATCGCGTCGGTCCCGGCGCTCATCAACGGCCGGGACCCGCGGCTAAAACCACACATCGCCGATCGCGGCGATGTGCGGTATTAACCCTTTAGAAGCGGCGGTCAAAGCTGACCGCCGCTTCTAAAGTGAAAGTGAAAGTGACCCGGCTGCTCAGTCGGGCTGTTCGGGACCGCCACGGTGAAATCGCGGCGTCCCAAACAGCTGGCCGGACACCGGGAGGGCCCTTACCTGCCTCCTCGGTGTCCGATCGGCGAATGACTGCTCCGTGCCTGAGATCCAGGCAGGAGCAGTCAAGCGCCGATAACACTGATCACAGGCGTCTTAATACACGCCTGTGATCTGTGTAAAAGATCAGTGTGTGCAGTGTTATAGGTCCCTATGGGATAACAATGATCAGTATAAGAGATCAGTGTGTGCAGTGTTATAGGTCCCTATGGGATGAAAATGATCAGTATGTGCAGTGTTATAGGTCCCTATGGGATAACAATGATCAGTATAAGAGATCAGTGTGTGCAGTGTTATAGGTCCCTATGGGATGAAAATGATCAGTATGTGCAGTGTTATAGGTCCCTATGGGATAACAATGATCAGTGTCCCTATGGGACCTATAACACTGCAAAAAAATGTAAAAAAAAAGTGTTAATAAAGGTCATTTAACCCCTTCTCTAATAAAAGTTTGAATCACCCCCCTTTTCCCATAAAAAAAATAAAACAGTGTAAAAAAAAAATAAAAATAAACATATGTGGTATCGCCGCGTGCGTAAATGTCCAAACTATAAAAATATATCATTAATTAAACCGCACGGTCAATGGTGTACGCGCAAAAAAATTCCAATGTCCAAAAAAGCGTATTTTGGTCACTTTTTATACCATTAAAAAATGAATAAAAAGTGATCAAAAAGTCCGATGAAAACAAAAATCATACAGATAAAAACTTCAGATCACGGCGCAAAAAATGAGCCCTAATACCGCCCCGTACGTGGAAAAATAAAAAAAGTTATAGGGGTCAGAAGATGACATTTTTAAACGTATAAATTTTCCTGCATGTAGTTATGATTTTTTCCAGAAGTGCGACAAAATCAAACCTATATAAGTAGGGTATCATTTTAATCGTATGGACCTACAGAATAAAGATAAGGTGTCATTTTTACCGAAATATGCACTGCGTAGAAACGGAAGCCCCCAAAAGTTACAAAATGGCGTTTTTTCTTCGATTTTGGCACACAATGATTTTTTTTTCCGTTTCGCTGTGCATTTTTGGGTAAAATGACTAATGTCACTGCAAAGTAGAATTGGTGACGCAAAAAATAAGCCATAATATGGATTTTTAGGTGGAAAATTGAAAGGGTTATGATTTTTAAAAGGTAAGGAGGCAAAAACGAAAGTGCAAAAACGGAAAAACCCTGAGTCCTTAAGGGGTTAAGGAAATCTAGAACTTGTGACTTTATTGGGTAGGAGAACATAGGTGTATAACATACAGTATTTTATCATCCATGACTGTATCACGGCTTCAAAAGAAAAGGATCATTATTTCTGGCTCCTCATCCTAAACAGCCAGGTTTTTTTACTTTGAAGCAAGTCACGTAAGGAACATTCGCTTCTCGGTACTACAGGAACGGCGGTCTGAGAGCTAGAGCCGGAGAGAATGCTGATGCGGTGTCTCCAACTGAGGAAGATGCAGAGAATTCTGATCCTGTGAAGTCCTGGAACATTGTATATCACAGAGGGGGAGAACGTTGGCTGATTTGTTCTAGATCACATGATCATATGGGTGTAGGGTTGCCACCCAGCCCGTATTTTGGCCACCTTGACAGTATTTTTATATTAAAGGGGTATTCCAGTAAAAAAAACTTTTTTTTTTTCATAACAACTGGCTCCAGATTTGTAAATTACTTCTATTAAAAAAAATCTTAATCCTTCCAGTACTTCTCAGCTGCTGAAGTTGAGTTGTTCTTTTCTGTCTGACCACAGTCCTCTCTTTCTGTCTCAGCTACTGTCCAGAGTAGGAGCAAATCCCCATAGCAAATCTCTCCTGCTCTGGACAGTTCCTGAGACAGACAGAGGTGTCAGCAGAGAGCAGTGTTGTCAGACAGAAAAGAACAACTCAACTTCAGCAGCTGATAAGTACTGGAAGGGTTAAGATTTTTTTTTTAAATAGAAGTAATTTACAAATCTGTTTAACTTTCTGGAGCCAGTTGATATGAAAAATACCGGCAATGCAATATCCAGTATTTATCCAACCAAACCTCCAACTCCCGAAATATTGCACCATATACTATAGCACTGTTTCCCAACCAGAGAGCCTCCAGCTGTTGCAAAACTACAACTCCCAGCATGCCCGGACAGCCGAAGGCTGTCCAGGCATGATGGAAGTTGTAGTTTTGCAACAGCTGGAGGCACACCTGGTTGGGAAACACTGGCCTATACTATATACTACTATATAGTCCAACATGCTGGGAGTTGTAGTTTTGCACCAGCTAGAGGCACCCCTGGTTGGGAAACACTGATGGCTGTCCGATCTTGGGATCACATTACAGAGCTATGGGGTCCGGGTCTTGGGGTTACATCACAGAGCTATGGGTTTCAGCCTCAGGGGTCACATCACAGGGCTATGGTTCTTGGGCCTCAGGGGTCACATCACAGGTCTATGGGGTCCAGGCCTCAGATCACAGGGCTATGGGGTCCAGGCCTCAGGTGTCACATCACAGAGCTATGGGATTTGGGCCTTAGGGGTCACATCACATTGCTATGAGTTTCAGCCTCAGGGGTCACATCACAGAGATATGGAGCCCGGGCCTTGGGGTCATATCATAGAGCTATGGGGTTTGGGCCTTGGGGTCACATCACAAGGCTATGGGGTTTGGGCCTTGGGGTCACATGACAGGGCTATGGGGTTTGGGCCTTGGGGTCACATCACAGAGCTATGGGGTCCGGGCCTTGGGGTCACATCACAGAGCTATGGGGTCCGGGCCTTGGGGTGACATCACAGAGCTGTGGGGTTTGGGCCTTGGGGTCACATTACAGAGCTATGTGGTGCAGGCCTTGGGGTATCATCACAAGGCTATGGAGCCCGGGCCTTGGGGTCACATCAAAGAGCTATGGGGTTTGGGCCTTGGGGTCACATCACAAGGCTATGGAGCCCGGGCCTTGGGGTCACATCACAGAGCTATGGGGTTTGGGCCTTAGGCGTCACATCACATTGCTATGGGTTTCAGCCTCAGGGGTCACTTCACAGAGCTATGGAGCCCGGGCCTTGGGGTCACATCACAGAGCTATGGGGTTTGGGCCTTGGGGTCACATCACAGAGCTATGGGGTTTGGGCCTTGGGGTTACATCACAGGGCTACTGGGTCCAGACCTCAGGGGTCACATCACAGAGCTATGGGGTCTAGGCGTTGGGGTGACATCACAGAGCTATGGGGTTTGGGCCTTGGGGTCATATTACAGAGCTATGGGGTCCAGGCCTTGGGGTATCATCACAAGGCTATGGAGCCCGGGCCTTGGGGTCACATCACAGTGCTATGGGGTTTGGGCCTTGGGGTCACATCACAGAGCTATGGGGTTTGGGCCTTGGGGTCACATCACAGAGCTATGGGGTTTGGGCCTTGGGGTTACATCACAGGGCTACGGGGTCCAGGCCTCAGGAGTCACATCACAGAGCTATGGGGTCCGGGCCATGGGGTGACATCACAGAGCTATGGGGTTTGGGCCTTGGGGTCACATTACAGAGCTATGGGGTCCAGGTCCTAGGAGGTTCATAGCATGAATGAATCTACATAATTTGGTTTTCATGCTCTATCTGATGGGTTCCATGTATATTCATTCATCCCCTGATTTGCAAAAGTCTTCAACTCCCCCAAGAAGCTTCGTCTGGGTTACAGTCATTTCACCTTCTAGCTCTATAATTTCTTGTTGTTCAATCTTTTGACTATTTTGAGGGGGGGGGGGGGGGGGGGTTGAAGACTTTCTCATGGCACCGTATAGGTAATTTATTCATTGGCGCACACGCCCATGTCTAATATGACCCCTCCCTATAAGAGCAGCGGATACTATGAACTCTTTCTGATCCGGAGTCTACGGAGCACATTCACCTCTATTGCTGCCAAGTACAATGCAGGCGGCTTGTAGTAAATAATTCGATTATAAGCCAAAACACACTTTAATTTCACATTGCCAGATTTCCCTATCACGGAGGAGCTTTGTCAGCTTTAATTAAATAATCTTCCCTCTTCTCTGCCTGCGAACAATCCTATTTCCCGGCCTCTTTTCATCTCGCTGGCTCGGTAGCTACCTGGTGTTATTGTGAGTAATTTCACCCTCTGGGACCGGGATATTAATGTGGCGGCGCACCCACAGCGCTGGAGATCTGGAGCCTTACATCTCGCACAAAGGGGGAGACTTCCCGGGAATGCAAATGAATGCAATGTTGGCCACATGTGTGGTGGAAACACGTCGGGAAATGAGTTTCCCCTTATGTGATGTTACAGTCAGAATAATGGATGTTCTGTATGCGGACAGATACATCATAATATACACGGAGCTATCAGTGCATAAAACATATAGGACGACCACATAAAGGCTGAACGCACACCCCTTACCCTATACAGTCCTTTATCTGATGGATCAAAGAATGATCATCCATGGCTGGAGATCAATGGTCTGGAGCTGTGTTTCCCATCCAGGGTGCACCCAGCTGTTGCAAAACTACAACTCTTAGCATGTCTGGACCGCCTTCGCCCCCTCCCATAGACTTGCATTGAGGGGTGAGGCCTGATGTCATGAGGAGGTGGGGCGAGACACCATGAGGGGGCGGGGCTATGACATCTCAAGCTCCCGGTGCCGGCTCCAGCGTTCAGAACAGTTTGTTCCAAATGCTGAGCAGTGGAGTACCCCTTTAAGGACATCTCTCTATAAACGACACCATGTGGACCATGCCCAGTGGCAGACCTTCTCTCCGTACCTCAATAGAAGACATACCGTATTTTTCGCCGTATAAGACGCACTTTTTCTTCCCCAAAACTGGGGGGGAAAAAGTCGGTGCGTCTTATACGGCGAATACACACCTATCGCGGCGGTCCCTGCGACCATCAACGGCCGGGACCCGCGGCTAATACAGGACATCACCGATCGCGGTGATGTCCTGTATTAACCCTTCAGACGCGGCGATCAAAGCTGACCGCCGCGTCTGAAGGGAAAGTGACACTAACCCGGCTGTTCAGTCGGGCTGTTCGGGACCGCAGCGATTTCACCGCGGCGGTCACGAACAGTCCAACTGCATAGCCGGGTTAGTGCTTACAGGACACCGGGAGGGACCTTACCTGCCTCCTCGGTGTCTTCTCTGTTCAGGGATCCCCTGTATGGCCGGCGCTCTCCTTCCTCGTCATCACGTACACGCGTCGGCGTGCGTAACGACGTGATGGCGGCGACGGAGAGCGAGGATACCCGGCCGGCAGCAGAGACGTTCCGGAGCGACGGGGACACGGCGACAGCGATGGAGCGACATCCATGGCAGTGGTGACGGGTCCGGAGCGGCGGGGACACGTGAGTATTACCTCCTATGCAGTGGTCTTCAATCTGCGGACCTCCAGATGTTGCAAAACTACAACTCCCAGCATGCCCGGACAGCCGTTGGCTGTCCGGGCATGCTGGGAGTTGTAGTTTTGCAACATCTGGAGGTCCGAAAGTTGAAGACCACTATTGGGTTCAAAATCTTAATTTTTTTTAGATTTTGCACCTATAGGTGCGTCCTATAGGGCGAAAAATATGGTAAATTCAAGACAGCTCCTGGGCATGCCTGTCATGCAGAGGACCAGTAGGCAGTCCCACCCCCTGTCCAGGTCCTTCAACATCCAGCCACTGTCCTTGTTTGTACCAGGAGTCAGAGAAGTTTTACACAATGGGCCAAAATCTACTTCATATTTAACTATTTGGTGGGCTCAATGTAAAAGGTTTCCCGGTTGTCTTTCTACCTGGTGCTAAACCAAAAAGGCAGTATGATCTATCACTCCCTAAACTTTCTTAAAAGGGTACTCAGGTGGAAAATGAACAGGTGCTAGAAAGTTAAACAGATTTGTAAATTACTTCTATTTAAAAATCTCAATCCTTCCAGTACTTATTAGCAGCTGTATGCTATGGAGGAAATTCTTTCCTTTTTGAATTTCTTTTTTGTCTTGTCCACAGTGCTCTCTGCTGACACCTCTGTCCGTGTCAGGAACTGTCCAGAGCAGCATAGGTTTGCAATGGGGATTTTCTCCTGCTCTGGAAAGTTCCTAATACCGACAGAGGTGTCAGCAGAGAGCACTGTGGACAAGACGAAAAAAGAAATTCATAAAGAAAAGAATTTTCTCTGTAGCATACA
This sequence comes from Hyla sarda, assembly GCF_029499605.1. Taxonomy (NCBI): domain Eukaryota; kingdom Metazoa; phylum Chordata; class Amphibia; order Anura; family Hylidae; genus Hyla; species Hyla sarda. Next base: position 510,686,526 of record NC_079190.1, on the reverse strand, counting down.
GCTGCTAAAAAGTACTGGAAGGGTAAAGCTTTTTTTAATAGAAGTCATTTACAAATCTGTTTAAAGGACAAATGCAGCGCAATATACACTTATCCCCTATCTTGTTTAATCGCGGGGGGTCCGACCGCTGGGACCCCCCGAGATCTCCCTAATGGGGCTCCGCCATTAGCGCTCATAGTTAGCGCTAAGGCGCGTAGCGTTGACCTAGAGGTAGACGGTGACGCCATTTCTCCTCCCCGTCCCCATACAGTTCTATGGGGGAGCCGGGGAGACACGAACGCTGCCTCCCCGCCTCTCCCATAGAGATGCATGGAGGAGGTGTGCCGGCCGCAACGTCATGCTGCGGCAGGCACCCCCCCTGCACCCACGGCACAGCCGCGGCCCCATACAGGAGATCATGGGGGGTCCCAGCGGTCGGACCCCCCCACGATCAAACACTTATCCCCTATCTTGTAGATAGGGGATAAGTGTATATTGAGCTGCAGTTGTCCTTTAACTTTCTGGCACCAGTTGATTAAAAAAAAGAAAATTTGGTTTTCCACCAGAGTACCCCTTTAAGGACATCTTCCTCGATAAATTACACCACATGCACCATTCCCAATGCCAGGCCTTCCCTCTGCACCTCCTTAGAAGACATACATTCAAGGCTGAGTGGTAGTGCAGCTCCTGGCCGTGACCTTATCCCTGATCCTACTGACCTCTGCCCTCTCATCCAACCAGCCCATCATGCAGAGGACCAATGGGGAAGCCCCACTCCTCATTCAGGTTCTTCAACATCCAGCCCCTGCCTATGTTTGTGTCAATAGTCAAAGTAATTGTCCACAATAGGCCTAATTCTACGGACTCAGGGTTTTTCCGTTGTTGCATTTTCATTTTTTCCTCATCACTTTCAAAAAATCATAACGCTTTCAATTTTTCACATAAAATTCCATATTATGGCTTATTTTTTGTGCCACCAATTCTACTTTGCAGTGACATCAGTCACTTTACCAAAAAATCCACGGCGAAACGGAAAAAAATTCATTGTGCGACAAAATTTAAGAAAAAAAAGCCATTTTGTAACTTTTGGGTGCTTCCATTTCTACGCAGTGCATATTTCGGTAACAATTATGCCTTATCATTATTCTGTAGGTCCATACGGTTAAAATGATACCCTACTTATATAGGTTTGATTTTGTCGCACTTTTGAAAAAAAATCATAACTTCATGCAGGAAAATGTATACGTTTAAAATGCTCATCTTCTGACCCCTATAACTTTTTTTATTTTTCCACATACGGGCCGGTATGAGGGCTTTTTTGCGCCGTGATCTGAAGTTTTTAGCGGTACTTTTTTTGTATTGATTGGACTTTTTGATCGCTTTTTATTCTTTTTTTTCATGATATAAAAAGTGACCAAAAATACGCTATTTTGGACTTTGGAATTTTTTTGCGCGTGCGCCATTGACCATGCGGTTTAATTAACAATATATTTTTTGATAATTTGGACATTTCCGCACGCGGCGATACCACATATGTTTATATTTATTTTTATTTACACTGTTTTTCTTTATGGGAAAAGGGGGGTGATTCAAACTTTTATTAGGGAAGGGGTTAAATAATCCTTGTTAACTTTTTTTTTACACTTTTTTTTGCAGTGTTATAGGTCCTATAGGGACCTATAACACTGCACACACTGATCTCTTATACTGATCATTGTTATCCTATAGGGACCTATAACACTGCACACACTGATCTCTTATACTGATCATTGTTATCCCATAGGGGGCTATAACACTGCACACACTGATCTCTTATACTGATCATTGTTATCCCATAGGAGGCTATAACACTGCACACACTGATCTATTACATTGATCATTGTTATCCCATAAGGGCTATAACACTGCACACACTGATCTCTTATACTGATCATTGTTATCCCATAGGAGACTGTAACACTGCACACACTGATCTCTTATACTGATCATTGTTATCCCATAGGGACCTATAACACTGCACACACTGATCTCTTATACTGATCATTATTCTCCCATAGGAGACTATAACACTGCACACACTGATCTCTTATACTGATCATTGTTATCCCATAGGGACCTATAACACTGCACACACTGATCTTTTACACAGATCCCTGCAAAGCCATAGCTTAGCATGGATCAGTGTTATAGGCGGTCGATTGCTCAAGCCTGTATCTCAGGTTTGGAGCAATCAATCGCCGATCGGACGCAAAGGAACAAGGTAAGGGGACCTCCACTCGCGTACTAGCTGATTGGGACATCGCGATTTTATCGAGATGGTCCCACTCAGCCCGACTGATCTGCCTGGAAGCTTTCACTTTAATTTTAGACGCGGTGATCAACTTTGATAACTGTGACTAAAGGGTTAATAGCGCGCGGCACAACGATCGGTGCTGCATGCCATTAGCCCAGGGTCCCAGCTATCATTAGCCGCTGGACGGAGGGGGAACGGAGGACGAAGGTAAATTAAAGTTTGTTTTTTAATATTTGCAGCCCGGGCACTGGAATACAGAGTACAGCGCAGCGGCTGATAATTATTCGGCAGGGGGGAGAGAAGCAGCGCTCGCGGGTGACATATGATTAGTCCCCCGATGTGGGGTGCAGCGCTGGGCTGATAAACCAGAGGGGGGGGGGACATTGGGGGGCAGAGCTGCGCCCATCACATGATGATAATGGGGGGGGGGGGTGTAAATACCATTAAATATCGTGGAACCGCCATGTTGTTCAATATACATACTGTACTGTAAATAAATAAGCCCTACCCTGAATATAAGCCCTAGTGTGTTTTTTGACGCGGTCTTATTTTTGGAGAAACACGGTACAACATGTCCACAAACCATCCAGGTTCTTCAACAACCACCCCTTGTCTTTGTGCCAAGAGTCAGTAGTTTTCCACAAGGGACAAAATTCTACCTCCTTGCTCCTATTGGTTTCAGATACTAGGACACCAGCACTAAAGAAAAAAGAGTCACTTCCTTTCACTTGCTCCCTATGCCCCGTAGTTTTCAACCTTTATACTGGGATTCCAAAGTGCACAATCCTCTAAAAAATAAATAGCCAAACATATAGCAAACAAGGCAAAAAGCATGTGTACTAGACTTTTTGTACAAATTGCGCCAGAATTCCAGTGAATTTGCAATCGTAAATCTGGTCCAGCGTTGCGTTATGTAACCAAGTATCATAACTCATAACTCCAACACTAACATGGAAGCGTGCAGAATTCACACTGGACATTAGGTGGCAGCATATTGCAAAGATTTTCCCAGTGTCTTAAAGGGGTACTCCGGTGGAAAACATTTATATATATTTTTTTTTTAACCACCAACTGGTGCCAGAAAGTTAAACAGATTTGTAAATGACTTCTATTAAAAAATCTTTACCCTTCCAGTACTTTTTAGCAGCTGTATGCTACAGAGGAAATTATTTTCTTTTTTAAAGGGGTTATCCAGGAAAAAACTTTATATACATACATATATATATATATATATATATATATATATATATATATATATATATATATATAGGCATCAGGTGTCAGCAGAGAGCACTGCGGAAAAGACAAAAAAAGAAATGAAAGGGGTATTTCAGGAAAAAAAAACTTTTTTTTTCTATATATCAACTGGCTCCAGAAAGTTAAACAGATTTGTAAATGACTTCTATTAAAAAATCTTAATCCTTTCAGTACTTATGAGCTTCTGAAGTTGAGTTGTTCTTTTCTGTCTAAGTGCTCTCTGATGACACCTGTCTCGGGAACTGCCCAGTTTAGAAGCAAATCCCCATAGCAAACCTCTTCTACTCTGTGCAGTTCCCGAGACAAGCAGAGATGTCAGCAGAGAGCACTGTTGCCAGACAGAAAATAACAACTCAACTTCAGCAGGTGATAATTATTGAAAGGATTAAGATTTTTTAATAGAAGTCAAGAATTTTCTCTGTAGCATACAGCTGCTAAAAAGTACTGGAAGGGTAAAGATTTTTTAATAGAAGTAATTTACAAATCTGTTTAACTTTCTGGCACCAGTTGATTAAAAAAAAAAAAAAATATTCCACCGGAGTACCCCTTTAAGACACTGAATTCTTCAATGTCTTGCGTTTCCCAACCAGCGAGCCTCCAGCTGTTGCAAAACTACAACTCCCTGCATGCCCGGACAGCCAAAGGCTGTCCTGGCATGCTGGGAGTTGTAGTTTTGCAACAGCTGGGGGGCACACTGGTTGGAAAACACTAAAGCGCTAACTACAGGCTCTTGAAGTAAACAGTCACGTAGAAATGTTGCAATAAATTCAACTGCAAATTTACTTATGATCCCTTTGTTCTGCATGACAAACGGCAAATGATTACATGAGGAGGAGGTTTGTTACAGTGTGTCACCCCAGTAGTAAGGAGATTACATGAGGAGGAGGTTTGTTACAGTGTGTCACCCCAGTAGTAAGGAGATTACATGAGGAGGGGGTATGTTACAGTGTGTTACCCCAGTAGTAATGAGATTACATGAGGAGGGGGTTTGTTACAGTGTGTCACCCCAGTAGTAAGGAGATTACATGAGGAGGAGGTTTGTTACAGTGTGTCACCCCAGTAGTAAGGAGATTACATGAAGAGGAGGATTGTTACAGTGTGTCACCCCAGTAGTAAGGAGATTGCATGAGGAGGAGGTTTGTTACAGTGTGTCACCCCAGTAGTAAGGGGATTGCATGAGGAGGAGGTTTGTTACAGTGTGTCACCCCAGTAGTAAGGAGATTACATGAGGAGGAGGTTTGTTACAGTGTGTCACCCCAGTAGTAAGGAGATTACATGAGGAGGAGGTTTGTTACAGTGTGTCACCCCAGTAGTAAGGAGATTACATGAGGAGGGGGTTTGTTACAGTGTGTCACCCCAGTAGTAAGGACATTACATGAGGAGGAGGTTTGTTACAGTGTGTCACCCAGTAGTAAGGAGATTACATGAGGAGGAAGTTTGTTACAGTGTTTCACCCCAGTAGTAAGGACATTACATGAGGAGGAGGTTTGTTACAGTGTGTCACCCCAGTAGTAAGGAGATTACATGAGGAGGAGGTTCGTTACAGTGTGTCACCCCAGTAGAAGATTACATGAGGAGGAGGTTTGTTACAGTGTGTCACCCCAGTAGTAAGGAGATTACATGAGGAGGAGGTTTGTTACAGTGTGTCACCCCAGTAGTAAGGAGATTACATGAGGAGGAGGTTCATTACAGTGTGTCACCCCAGTAGTAAGAAGATTACATGAGGAGGAGGTTTGTTACAGTGTGTCACCCCAGTAGTAAGGAGATTACATGAGGAGGAGGTTCGTTACAGTGTGTCACCCCAGTAGTAAGGAGATTACATGAGGAGGAGGTTTGTTACAGTGTGTCACCCCAGTAGTAAGGAGACTACATGAGGAGGAGGTTTGTTACAGTGTGTCACCCCAGTAGTAAGGAGACTACATGAGGAGGAGGTTTGTTACAGTGTGTCACGCTTGCTCTTCTGAGTGTTGCTGTGTAGGAGGGGGCGTGAAAGAGGAGTTACAAAAACAGGAGTTTGAAAGCAGGAGGTTGAGATCGCTGTGAGTGTTAATTTCTGAACCCACAAGGTCTACAAAAAATTTTAAGTGTCATTTTGACTGTCTGTTTTTTCCTATACATTTGTGAAATCCCCATAACTAGATGGCCTCCATGTTGGAAAATGCAGTCCGATGTACATCCTGTTCAATGTATGCAATCCTTGAACAACAGTTTGAGGGTGCATATTGTTGTGCGAGATGTGTGCTAGTCGTCCGTTTGGAAGCCCAGATCCTGCATCTAGAGGGGCGACTGGCAACAATGAGAAGCATTAACAACATGGAGAGGAGTCTCCTGCTCACTGAGCAGGCACTCTCGGGAATAGAGGTGGGGGAGGACAGTGGGACGGAGTTGCAGGACAGTCAGGCAGTTAGCTGGGTTACAGTTAGAAAGAGGGGTAGGGGAAAAAGTGTCAGGGAGGCTAGTCCTGAACTGGCACACCCCAACAAGTTTGCCCGCTTGGCAGATGAGGGGGATGCCATTACAGAGCTAGCAGAACTGCAGCAGGATACCGCCTCTGACCGCCAGGGGGGTGTCTGCTCCAGTAAGGAGGGAGGGAGGAGTACAGGGCAGGCCAGACAGGTACTAGTGGTGGGGGACTCAATTATTAGGGGGACAGACAGGGCAATCTGTCACAAAGACCGGGATCGCCGAACAGTGTGTTGTCTGCCTGGCGCACGAGTTCGGCACATCGCGGATCGGGTTGACAGGTTGCTGGGCGGGGCTGGAGAGGACCCAGCAGTCATGGTACATATTGGCACCAATGACAAAGTAAGAGGTAGGTGGAGTGTCCTTAAAAATGATTTCAGGGACTTAGGCCGCAAGCTTAAGGCAAGGACCTCCAAGGTAGTCTTTTCTGAAATACTACCAGTACCACGAGCCGCACCAGAGAGGCAGCGGGAGATCAGGGAGGTAAACAAGTGGCTCAGAAGCTGGTGTAGGAAGGAAGGGTTTGGGTTCATGGAGAACTGGGCTGACTTCGCTGTCGGTTACCGGCTCTACCGTAGGGACGGGCTGCACCTCAATGGGGAGGGTGCAGCTTTGCTTGGGGAGAAGATGGCTAGAAGGGTGGAGGAGTGTTTAAACTAGGGACTTGGGGGGAGGGAACCTACAGCAAAGAGGGGGAAGATAGTGTAGATAGAGAGGTGGGAATTATAAATGTACCTGGGGGTGGACCGGAGGGAGGGGTTAGAATAGTTAATAGGAATAGGCTTCATAGGAAAATAAAACTTACACCCTTGAATCCCATTAACCCCAATAACATAAAGGATGGAAATGTAAAGTGTATGTTCACAAATGCCAGAAGCCTAGCAAATAAAATGGGGGAGCTTGAGGCCTTGATACTGGAGGAACATATTGATATAGTTGGGGTCACTGAGACATGGCTGGTGATATAGTTGGGGTCACTGAGACATGGCTGGACTCCTCGCATGACTGGGCTGTCAATCTGCAGGGGTTTACATTGTTTCGCAAGGATAGAATGAACAGAAAAGGTGGTGGAGTCTGTCTGTATGTAAGAAGTGGTATGAAAGTCAGTGTGAACGATGCCATAGTGTGTGATGATTTTGAGGAGGTGGAATCACTGTGGGTAGAATTACAAAAGGAGGGAAATACTGAAAAAATAATATTTGGGGTAATCTACAGACCCCCTAATATCACTGAAGAGATAGATGTTCGGCTTCATAAACAAATAGAGAGGGCCACCCGGGCAGGTACAGTGGTAATAATGGGAGATTTTAACTATCCAGATATAGATTGGGGTCCGGGGTTGGCTAAAACTACAAAGGGGCGACAATTCCTAAATTTATTGCAGGATAATTTTATGGAAACACAACATAGACATAAATGCACTGGTGTGGTGGATGTAACAATGACATTAGCTAACCCTCAAAACTGATGTAAAATTGAGACATTAGCCAGTATATCCTTATATGAAGGACATACCTGAGCCCGCATACCACGCCAAGGTTTCTCAAGTGATGCGGGACCTAACCTAAACCTGCCTGTGCATGATAAGCAAGAAAACAGGGGCAAATGCGCAATTACGCAATTACGTAATTTGCGCATTTGCCCCTGTTTTCTTGCTTATCATGCACAGGCAGGTTTAGGTTAGGTCCCGCATCACTTGAGAAACCTTGGCGTGGTATGCGGGCTCAGGTATGTCCTTCATATAAGGATATACTGGCTAATGTCTCAATTTTACATCAGTTTTGAGGGTTAGCTAATGTCATTGTTACATCCACCACACCAGTGCATTTATGTCTATGTTGTGTTTCTGTACTTCTCTATGTTCACATCCATACACCCATCCATCGGGTAAGGATGATATATGTTGGTCCTTGTGGTTGGTTGCAGACATCCTCCATTGTATGCATTTTTTGCTGGGGATTGCCCATAGCAACGGACCACAAGTGTAGGACTTGCTATTCCCTTTTAATGCACACCAGCATTTGGGCCAGAGCTCTTCCTGACATTTGAGACCACGTTCTTGTTGTGTTTGTGTAGGATAATTTTATGGGCCAGTTTGTGGAGGACCCAACAAGAAGTGATGCCTTGTTGGATCTGATCATTTCCAACAACGCAGAGCTGGTTGGGAATGTAACTGTGCGGGAAAACCTTGGGAATAGCGACCACAATATAGTTACTTTTGACTTAAAATGTAGAAAACAAAGACAGGCGGGGAAGGCAAAAACATATAACTTTAAAAAGGCAAACTTCCCTGGGCTGAGGGCTGCACTACAGGACATAGACTGGGGGGAGGTGTTCTCAAATACTGATACAGAAGGTAAATGGGACATCTTTAAATCAACTCTAAATAACTATACAGCTAAATATATACCAAAGGGGAACAAATATAAACGATTGAAACTAAATCCTACATGGCTGACACATGATGTTAAAAGAGCAATAAACAACAAAAAAATTGCCTTCAAAAAATACAAATCTGATGGGTCAGCGATAACATTTAAACAGTACAAAGAGCTTAATAAAATCTGTAAAAATGTAATAAAAACAGCAAAAATTCAAAATGAGAGACAGGTGGCCAAAGAAAGCAAAACTAATCCTAAATATTTTTTTAGATATATAAATGCAAAAAAAAAAGGACAGAGCATGTAGGACCCCTTAATAATGATAATGGGGAGGTTGTCACAGGCGATCAAGAGAAGGCGGAGCTACTGAATGGGTTCTTTAGTTCTGTATATACTAGGGAAAAAGGAGCTGACATTGGCCAGGTCAGTGCTGGTAACACATCATGTAATGTACTGAACTGGCTTAATGTAGAGATGGTACAAGGTAAGTTAAGTGATATAAATGTAAGCAAATCCCCAGGGCCGGATGGACTACACCCAAGAGTTCTTAGAGAGGTAAGTTCAGTAATATCTGTACCCCTGTTCATGATATTTAGAGATTCTATGGTGTCTGGTATTGTGCCAAGGGACTGGCGCAAGGCGAATGTGGTGCCAATCTTCAAGAAGGGCTCTAGGTCTTCCCCAGGTAACTATAGACCGGTAAGTTTAACGTGCATTGTGGGTAAATTGTTTGAAGGACTTATAAGGGATTACATACAGGAATACATAGGGGATAATTGTATTATAAGTGATAGCCAGCATGGGTTTACTAAGGATAGAAGTTGTCAAACCAATCTAATTTGCTTTTATGAAGAGGTGAGTAGAAGCCTTGACAGAGGAATGGCTGTGGATATAGTGTTTCTGGATTTTGCCAAAGCATTTGATACTGTCCCTCACAGACGTCTGACAGGTAAGTTAAGGTCCTTGGGCTTGGAAACTTTAGTTTGTAACTGGATTGAACACTGGCTCATGGATCGTACCCAGAGAGTGGTGGTCAATGATTCGTACTCTGATTGGTCCCCGGTAATTAGTGGTGTACCCCAAGGTTCAGTACTGGGCCCGCTGTTGTTTAATTTATTTATCAATGATATAGAGGATGGTATTAACAGCTCTGTTTCTATCTTTGCAGATGACACCAAGCTTTGTAGCACGGTACAGTCTATAGAGGATGTGCATAAGTTACAAGATGACTTGGATAGACTAAGTGTCTGGGCATCCACTTGGCAAATGAGGTTCAATGTGGATAAATGTAAAGTTATGCATCTGGGTACTAATAACCTGCAGCATCGTATGTCTTAGGGGGGATTAAACTGGCAGAGTCACTGGTAGAGAAGGATCTGGGTGTACTTGTAGATCACAGACTACAGAATAGCACAATGTCAGGCTGCTGCTTCCAAAGCCGGCAGGATGTTGTCATGTATAAAAAGAGGCATGGACTCAAGGGACAGGGACATAATACTCCCCCTTTATAAAGCATTGGTACGGCCTCACCTGGAATATGCTGTTCAGTTTTGGGCACCTGTCCATAAAAGGGACACTGCGGAGTTGGAAAGGGTGCAGAGACGCGCGACTAAACTAATATGGGGCATGGAACATCTTAGCTATGAGGAGCGATTAAAGGAGTTACAATTGTTTAGTCTTGAGAAGAGACGTTTAAGGGGGGATATGATAAACGTATATAAGTATATTAATGGCCCATACAAAAAATATGGAGAAAAACTGTTCCAGGTTAAACCCCCCCAAAGGACGAGGGGGCACTCCCTCCGTCTGGAGAAGAAAAAGTTTAGTCTCAAGGGGCGACACGCCTTCTTTACCGTGAGGACTGTGAATTTATGGAACGGTCTACCTCAGGAACTGGTCACAGTAGGAACAATTAACAGCTTTAAAACAGGATTAGATACATTTATGGAACAAAATAACATTAATGCTTATGAAGAAATATAAAATCCCATCCCTTCCCCAATATCGCGCCACACCCCTACCCCTTAATTCCCTGGTTGAACTTGATGGACATATGTCTTTTTTCGACCGTACTAACTATGTAACTATGTAACTATGTAACTATGTAACCCCAGTAGTAAGGGGGAGTGTCAAAGGGCGGCAAATTTAGCTTTCGCCTAAGGTGGCATAAATCCTTGCTCCAGTCCTGCTTTTAGATTGTGAGCCCCAATGGGGACAGAGACCAATATGAGTGTAAAGCGGGATCTATGTGCACTATAAAATAGATTTCTTATTCATTATTATTATTATTATTATTATTATTATTATTATTATTATTGAGACTAAATAGGACAGAAAGTAGAAATTGTGAGAGATAATTTTGGATTGTTTTTTAAAATATTTTTATTTACTGTTGCAAATAGAGCTGTGGGGAAGGGCTTCTGCGTGACCCGGTTGCCTTACAGCCAGGGGGAGCATGAACATGGCGGATCTCCTGGGTCACATTCTTTATACTTTGCACAATTTTTGTAATTTGTCTTGTAGTTTCGAGATTGAATAGTATGAAAGAAAAAAAAAAAAAAAAAGAGAAAATTCTGGGATTTCTTAATATTCTAATTAATTTATTTATTCATATATAATGTTAGCATTCCTGATTTCTTGTTGCAAATAAAGCTGTGGGGGAGGGGGCTTCTGCTGGAGCCAGTTTCCGTACAGCCAGGGGGAGCATTATCTGATCTCCTGGGGCACATTCTTTATATTTTGCACAATTTTCGAAGGCAGGATAAAAGCTGTAGATTATTCGGCAGACTTCTGGGATTTCATTATATATATATATTTTTGGGGCATTTTCTACATTTAGCTTTGTTATAACTCAAACCCGTACCTAGAACCTGAGTGAACCCGATATTTATCTCGGCGAGCCGCGTCGCCTTGCCGCGAAAGCGCCACCTTCCTATGACCCATTAATGGAGAATAATTTAGAATTGTTTCCAAAAACCCCCATGATTTTCCCTCTGTGGTTGTAGGTGTCAGAGCTGCGGACTATAAATAATGCGCTGTTTATACAATCGAGCCGACAATAACCAACAAATGCTTTTGCAGGCGAGGATTTGTCTTGCTAATGTTTCCTTCTTAAGACTTCTATAGGGGGAAGGTGTTATTATTGTGCTCCTCGGGAGACTCGCTGACGACAACAATCACTGTTTGTTCCCCAGAGAAGTTCAGGACCACGGATAGCGACACCTGTACCGCCACATCCGAACAAAGCGAGCAAAGTACGACTCGGAATCTCTCACATCTGCTATATTGCTGGCAGTCTCTCCGGAGATTACAATAGAAAGACATTTCCTATCACTTTGCACAGGAGTCTGGGACTTGGCAGGTCGGTATCTCTCTACTTTGAAGATGTTTGTGATGATGTGACAAGACGGACCCAGCCAAGCTTCATCTGAACCATTGGAGTTGGATAGGAGCGGAGTGCCTCTGCCGGGATGCCACTGCCGCTAATGGCAAAGTTTAGCAAAGGCCTAAAAGGGCGGTGAAGTGTGAAGAGAACAAGACTGATCCTCCAGGACTACATCTCTCCATGATAGAAACCTGCTCTTTCTTCCTGAGAACTTCTCGATCCCTGTTCGAGGCCAAGACCTCCTGTAGTCAGCAGTCAAGGACTTTGAGAGAAAATACATTTTTTTTTTATATCCAACGACCAGCCATAATACTAAGAATCCTGCCTAATATTGTATCGCTTCCCTCATACGGTGAACACCAGACATGAACCTCATAGCCCTGTGATGTGACCCCCAGGCCCAGACCCCATAGCACTGTGATGTGACCCCCAGGCCCGGACTCCATAGCCCTGTGATGTGACCCCCAGGCCCGGACCCCATAGCCCTGTGATGTGACCCCCAGGCCCGGACTCCATATCCCTGTGATGTGACCCCCAGGCCCTACTCCATAGCCCTGTGATGTGACCCCCAGGCCCGGACCCCATAGCCCTGTGATGTGACCCCCAGGCCCGGACCCCATAGCCCTGTGATGTGACCCCCAGGCCCGGACCCCATAGCCATGTGATGTGACCCCCAGGCCAGCCCAATATCATTGTGATGTGTCCTCTGAGGTCCGGAACCCATAGCCCTCTGATGTGACCCCCAAGACCAGGGCCCCATAGACCTAAGATGTGATCTCCGAGGCCCAGACCCCATAGACCTAAGATGTGATCTCCGAGGCCCAGACCCCATAGACCTAAGATGTGATCTCCGAGGCCCAGACCCCATAGACCTAAGATGTGATCTCCGAGGCCCAGATCCCATAGACCTAAGATGTGATCTCCGAGGCCCAGATCCCATAGACCTAAGATGTGATCTCCGAGGCCCAGACCCCATAGACCTAAGATGTGATCTCCGAGGCCCAGACCCCATAGACCTAAGATGTGATCTCTGAGGCCCAGACCCCATAGCCCTGTGATGTCAACCCCATAGCCCCCCCAATGCCCAGACTACATAGCCCTGTGATGTGTCCTCTGTCTGGAACCCATAGCCCTCTGATGTGACCCCCAAGACCTGGACCTAATAGCCATGTGATGTGTCCCCCAAGGCCTGGATCCCATAGCCCTATGATGTGACCCTCAAGGCCCAGACCCCATAGCCCTGTGATGTGAACCCAAACACCCAGACTACATAGCCCGGTGATGTGTCTCCTGAGGTCCAGAATCCATAGCCCTCTAATGTCACCCCTAAGACCTTAAGTCCATAGACCTATGATGTTTTCCCGAGGTCCAGAAACCAGAGCCCTCTAATGTGACCCCCAAGACCGGACCCCATAGACCTATCATGTGTCCCTTGAGGTCTGGACCCCATAACAATGTGCTACTAAATACTAAAACTAATACTTATGCTACTAATACTGATAAATAAACCCCTGCCTAATATTGTATACCTCCCATCATGCTGTGACCCTACACTCCTGTGATGTGACCCCCAAGTCCAGACCCCATAGCCTTGTGATGAGAAACCCGAGGTCCAGACCCCATAGCCCTGTGATGGGAAACCCGAGGTCCAGAACCCATAGCCCTGTGATGTGACCACCAAGTCCAGACCCCATAGCCCTGTGATAAGAAACCTGAGATCCAGACCCCATAGCCCTGTGATGTGACCACCAAGTCCAGACTCCATAGCCCTGTGATAAGAAACCTGAGATCCAGACCCCATAGCCCTGTGATGGGAAACCCGAGGTCCAGAACCCATAGCCCTGTGATGTGACCCACAAGTCCAGACCCCATAGCCCTGTGATGTGACCCCCAAGTCCAGACCCCATAGCCCTGTGATGTGACCCCCAAGTCCAGATCCCATAACCCTGTGATGTGACCCCCAAGTCCAGACCCCATAGCCCTGTGATGTGACCCCCAAGTCCAGACCCCATAGCCCGGTGATGTGACCCCAAGTTCAGACCCCATAGCCCTGTGATGTGACCCCAAGTCCAGACCCCATAGCCCTGTGATGTGACCCCAAGTTCAGACCCCATAGCCCTGTGATGTGACCCCAAGTCCAGACCCCATAGCCCTGTGATGTGACCCCAAGTCCAGACCCCATAGCCCTGTGATGTGACCCCAAGTCCAGACCCCATAGCTCTGTGATGTGACCCCCAAGTCCAGACCCCTTAGCTCTGTAATGAGAAACCCGAGGTCCAGACCCCATAGCCCTGTGATGTGACCCCCAAGTCCAGACCCCATAATCCTGTGATGTGACCCCCAAGTCCTGACCCCATAGCTCTGTGTTGAGAAACCCGAGGTCCAGACCCCATAGCCCTGTGATGTGACCCCCAAGTCCAGACCCGATAGCCCTGTGATGTGACCCCCAAGTCCAGACTCCATAGCTCTGTGATGAGAAACCTGAGGTCCAGACTCCATAACCCTGTGATGGGAAACCCGAGGTCCAGAACCCATAGCCCTGTGATGTGACCACCAAGTCCAGACCCCATAGCCCTGTGATAAGAAACCTGAGATCCAGACCCCATAGCCCTGTGATGTGACCACCAAGTCCAGACTCCATAGCCCTGTGATAAGAAACCTGAGATCCAGACCCCATAGCCCTGTGATGGGAAACCCGAGGTCCAGAACCCATAGCCCTGTGATGTGACCCCCAAGTCCAGACCCCATAGCCCTGTGATGTGACCCCCAAGTCCAGACCCCATAGCCCTGTGATGTGACCCCCAAGTCCAGACCCCATAGCCCTGTGATGTGACCCCCAAGTCCAGATCCCATAACCCTGTGATGTGACCCCCAAGTCCAGACCCCATAGCCCTGTGATGTGACCCCCAAGTTCAGACCCCATAGCCCTGTGATGAGACCCCCAAGTCCAGACCCCATAGCCCGGTGATGTGACCCCAAGTTCAGACCCCATAGCCCTGTGATGTGACCCCAAGTCCAGACCCCATAGCCCTGTGATGTGACCCCAAGTTCAGACCCCATAGCCCTGTGATGTGACCCCAAGTCCAGACCCCATAGCCCTGTGATGTGACCCCAAGTCCAGACCCCATAGCCCTGTGATGTGACCCCAAGTCCAGACCCCATAGCTCTGTGATGTGACCCCCAAGTCCAGACCCCATAGCTCTGTGATGAGAAACCTGAGGTCCAGACTCCATAACCCTGTGATGGGAAACCCTAGGTCCAGACCCCATAACCCTGTGATGTGACCCCCAAGTCCAGACCCCATAGCTCTGTGATGGGAAACCCGAGGTCCAGACTCCATAGCTTTGTGATGTGTCCTGCGGTATTAGATGTGGTAAGGGGTGAGGTGCGGCCTCCATGGATGGGACTTTAGTACATCCCACAGATGATCGAACAGATCGAGATCTGGGGAGTCCCCATCCTTATCTCTTTGTCATGTTCCTCATTCCTGAATAATGTCTGCAGTGTGCCTTATCATTATCCCGCTGATAGAGTTTAGTGCTATTAGGGGGTTCGGCTGCCATAAGGGGGTCCGGCTGCCATGAAGGGAGGGGCTTGGTGTGTACAATGGTTAGGTATGTGGTACATGTCACAGGAACCTCCACATGATGCCAGGACTAGTGTTGAGAGCGAATATTTCCCGAACGCATCACAGTGATCTTATCCCTCCCTGTTTCCAGCTCGTGGTCTAAAGAAGTCTCCATTACTATTTACTGTATAAGACCGGAGAGCGAATATTTGCAAATATCGTCACTAAAATTGGATAGGTAGATAGATAGTGACGATATTCGCGAATATGACGACAATATTCATATTGAAAAATGTCATAGACCCATTATCACTTCTGTATAGACCAAGAATATTAGGAGATAAATAGATAGATAGATATGAGATAGATAGATAGATAAATAGATACATATGAGATAGACAGATAGATATGAAATGGATAGATAGATATGAGATAGGTAGATAGATAGATATGAGATAGATAGATAGATAGACAGATAGATATGAGATAGATAGATAGATAGATATGTAATAGATAGATAGATAGATAGATATGTAATAGATAGATATATAGATAGTAATCCAAAGAGGAACAGCACTCCCTTGAGCTCAATATCCGTGGGTGCACGCAGAACCAGACCTTGGTCAGGGGTCCCAATTCACAGAAAGTATTTATATGAACTTTCTAGATATATAGATAGATAGATATTAGATAGATAGATAATATAAATGGATGGATGAATAGATATGAGATAGATATGAGATAGATGGATAGATAGATATGTGATAGATAGATATATAGATAGATAGATAATAAAGATGGATGGATGAATAGATATGAGATAGATATGAGATAGATAGATAGATATGAGATAGATAGATAGATAGATAGATATGAGATAGATAGATATATAGATAGATATGAGATATGTAGATAGATAGATAGATAGATAGATATGAGATAGATAGATATGTGATAGATAGATATATAGATAGATAGATATTAGATAGATAGATAATATAGATGGATGGATAAATAGATATGAGATAGATATGAGATAGATAGATAGATAGATAGATAGATAGATAGATAGATAAGATAGATATGAGATAGATAGATAGGTAGGTTATTTTCGCTTTGCATAAATGTGCATGCGCGTATGCGCATGCGCATTTATGCAAAGTGAAAATAACCACAAATATATTTAATATGCTAATTTTGTGAATATAGGACAAATATTCGTCCATATATTCGCGAAATATTGCAAATTCGAATATGGCCCCTGCCGCTCATCACTAGTCAGGACACAAGATCTCCCGCAGAACATTGGCCATCACACTGCCCCCGCCATCTTGTCTTCTTCCCATAATGCATCTGGTGCCATCTCTTCCGCAGGTGGGAAGTAGAACGGCCGTAGGATGAGGACAGACGATGAGAAAAAACGAAAATAAGGAACCGAAAAAGAATAATGTGAAGTGGAAGGAGAAAGATGGAAGAAGGCGATGGAGAGTGAAGAAGCTGGCGCCCCCCAGAGGGCTCATTGAGTGGCGGCAGGATTCGTCTCTCCTCTCGCCCCCGCCAGCTCTAAGTATTTTTCTCTCATTTCAGTGATTACCGGAGAAGGAGTTAAGATACGGTGGAAGTTGGTGAAGCATGAAGGAGAGAGAGTGTGGGGGCGAGACTATTAGGAGAATATACACAAGATCTTTCCTATAATGAAGTGTGGAGAAGAGAAGGATGAAGACAAGAACGCACTGTGGTCCATTGTGTCCTCAAGTGGTCCATAAATCTGCAGACGGCTCGCCATCATACACTTCACCACAAACCGATCTCCTTTCTCCTCTCCAAACCCCACGTGGAACAAAGGGAAACACTCCGCCGTCCGCCATCTACCGTCAGATAAGCTTTGTAATTATATTTCCCAAAGATGACGCGAAAAGGAGAAAAATAGGTTTTGTTATTTCTCCACAAAGAAAGTGGGGGGAGGGGAGGGGATGTGTGTGAAACGCTAGTGTCCTCAGACAATACAATGTTGTGTTATATATTTTTGAGGGACACCTATGGGGACTATGGGACTTCCCATATACCATTTTAGTTAAAGGTTATCAACTGGCTCCAGAAAGTTAAACAGATTTGTAAATTACTTCTATTAAAAAAATCTTAATCGTTTCAGTACTTATGAGCCTCTGAAGTTTAGTTGTTCTTTTATGTCTAAGTGATCTCTGATGACACGTGTCTCGTTAACCGCCCAGTTTAGAAGCAAATCCCCATAGCAAACCTCTTCTAAACTGGGCGGTTCCCGAGACACGTGTCATCAGAGAGCACTTAGACATAAAAGAACAACTAAACTTCATAAGCTCATAAGTACTGAAATGATTAAGATTTTTTTAATAGAAGTAATTTACGAATCTGTTTAACTTTCTGGAGCCAGTTGATATATATATAT
Source organism: Hyla sarda (assembly GCF_029499605.1). Classification (NCBI taxonomy): domain Eukaryota; kingdom Metazoa; phylum Chordata; class Amphibia; order Anura; family Hylidae; genus Hyla; species Hyla sarda. The sequence continues at coordinate 510,668,775 of NC_079190.1, read as the reverse complement.
ATATATCTATATATGATATATATATAAAGTTATTTCCTGGATAACCCCTTCAATAACCTCTTAAAGGGGTACTCCACTGCCCCAGTGTTCGGAGCATTTTGTTCTGAACGCTGGGTGCGGGGGTCGTGATGTTATGTGATGGCCCCTCATGATGTCACGTCGCGTCCTCTCAATGCAAGTCTATGGGAGGGGGCGTGGCAGCCGCCACGCCCCCTCCCATAGACTTGCATTGAGGGGACGTGGCGTGACATCAGGAGAGGTGTGGCCGTGACATCACGACCTTCGCAGCCCGCACCCGCTGGGGCATGTGAGTACCCCTTTAAAGGGGTACTCCAGTGGAAAATAATTTTTTTCTAATCAACTGGTGCCAGAAAGTCTAACAGATTTGTAAATTACTTCTATTTAAAAATGTTAATCCTTCTAGTACTTATAAGCTGCTGTATGCTCCCCATGACGTTCTTTTTTCTTCTTAAATTTATTTTTGAATTTCCTTTCTGACCACAGTGCTCTCTGCTGACACCTCTGTCCATGTCAGGAACTGTCCAGAGTAGGAGCAAATCTCCATAGCAAACCTCTCCTGCTCTGGACAGTTCCTCACACGGTAAACACGACTACAAGGGCATGGTCTAAGATGACAGGCAGGAAGTGCTCAAAACCAGTTCCTGACACGGACAGAGGGGAGAGCACTGTGGTCAGACAGAAAAGAAATTCAAAAAGGAAAGAACTTCCTGTGAAGCATACAGCAGCTGATAAGTACTGGAAGGATTAAGATTTTTTTTATGTAGAAGTAATTTACAAATTTGTTTAACTTTCTGGCACCAGTTGATTAAAAAAATAAATAAAATAAAAAAATTCTACTGGAGTACCCCTTTAAGGACCTGACTATTTTTGGACCTTGAGGATCAAGGGATTGCTAAAAAAAAAATAATAATAATAAATGAATAAATAAATAAATAACTATGCATTTTTCTCATATTGTCGTAGCTGTATGATGTGGTGATTTATATAGGATGCTCAGTTGTTTTATTTTACATGGATTTCAAATACATAGAATTTTTAGATAAACTGCTAAAAAATCTGCAGTTTGGTCAATTTATTTTTGCATCATCCCGGTATACGTCACACTTTATTTTACAGGTAGGTGCAAGAGGGGAGCGAAGATCCTGAAATTCTATGTGCGAAGTTTTGCTGTGAATCGGCTGTTGATTTGTATTCAGTTCTACACTTGCTGGGCCGGGTACAGAGAACCCGCTAGGTGGGTTAAAGGGTACCTTTCATCAAAAAAACTTTTGATATATTATAGATTAATGTATGCAGAATAACTTTCCAATAGCATGCTATTAAAAAATATGCTTCTTTCTATTTCATTTTCCACTTAGAAAAAATGACCACTAGGGGTCTCCCTACCAGTCCTTTTTTTTATAGATTTCAGACTCATGATGGAGTCCTAAATCTCAGACTGAAGCCGGGACACAGACAAACTCAACACTACTCACTGCCAGGGAGCAGTGTTGGGCTTGTCTGTGTCCCGGATGAAGTCTGAGATTTAGGACTCCTGCATGAGTCTGAAATCTATAAAAAAAAGATTGGTAGGGAGACCCCTAGTGGTCATTTTTTCTAAGTGGAAAATTAAATAGAAAGAAGCATATTTTTTAATAACATGCTAATGGAAAGTTATTCTGCATACATTAATCTATAATATATCAAAAGTTTTTTTGATGAAAGGTACCCTTTAAGCAGTGTAAATCACCATGCATGGCATCTTTGCTCACCTTCTTATGGCCCAAAAACAGCAATTGATGCATAGAGTATTGCTGCGGTATTCCAGTAAAAAAAAATAATAATAATTTTCATGTCAACTGGCTCCAGAAAGTTAAACAGATTTGTAAATTAGATTTGTATATTACTTCTGTTAATTTTTTTTTATCATTCCAGTACTTATCAGCTGTTGAAGTTGAGTTGTTATTTTCTCTCTGACAACAGTGCTCTCTGCTGACCCCTCAGTCTGTCTCAGGAGCTGTCCAGAGCAGGAGCAAATAGCATACAGTGAATGTCTTACTGCTCATTAAAGGGTTACTCTGTTCCCCAGCGTCCGGAACATTGAGTTCCTTAACGCTGTGTGCGGGCTTCCGTGTTCCCGCCCCCTCGTGATATCACGGCCTGCCCCCTCAATGAAAGTCTATGGGAAGGGGGCGTGACGCCCCCTCCCATGGACTTGCATTGAGGGGGTTGGGACGTGATGTCACGGGGGGGCGGTTGTGAACACGGAAGCCCACACACAGCGTTAAGGAACTCAATGTTCCGGACACTGGGGAACGGAGTAACCCTTTAAGTACATAACTTACTCCTTGCCTTTTACAGGAGCCCCTGCTCCTGAACTGATTTGCCACAAAATAAATCTAAAACAATTAAATTGGAAAAGTAAGAATAATTTTTTTTCCTGATGGATTTACTTAAAGGGGTACTCCGGTGAAAACCTTTTTTCTTTTAAATCAACAGGTGGCAGAAAGTTAAACATATTTGTAAATTACTTCTATGAAAAAAACCTTAATCCTTCCTGTACTTATTAGCTGCTGAATACCACAGAGGAAATTCTTTTCTTTTTGGAATGCTCTCTGATGACATCACGACCACAGTTCTCTCTGCTGACATTATAATAATAATAATAACGCTTTATTTATTGTTGTCCTTAGTGGGATTTGAACCCAAGTCCCCAGCATTGCAAGGCAGCAGTGCTAACCACTGAGCCACCATGCTGCTCTTAGCATATATCTGCTATGCACAGTTGCTAAAATGGACAGAGATGTCAGCAGAGAGCACTGTGCTCGTGATGTCATCAGTGTTCCAAAAAGAAAGGAATTTCCTCTGTAGCATTCAGTAGCTAATAAGTACTGGAAGGATTAAGATTTTTTAATAGAAGTAATTTACAAATATGTTTCACTTTCTGCCACCAGTTGATTTAAAAGAAAAAAGGTTTTCACCGGAGTACCCCTTTAAGTCTACTAGGTATCCGTACAGTATTATTACAAATGATCCCCTGCATTGTCGGCGCTCTCCATCGTCGTCATCACGTCGCTGCGCACGCCGTCCCGTCATCCAATAGGAGCGGCGTGCGTAGCGACGTGATGGCGGCGACGGAGAGCGAGGATACCGGGGAAGCAGAGGCCTTGCTGGAGCGTCGGGGACACCTCAGGGACGCGGCGACTGCAATGGAAGGCGACATCCAGGGCAGCGTTGACGAGTGGTGACGGGTCCGGAGCAGCGGGGACAGGTGAGTATAAACTCCAATACCAGTGGTCTTCAACCTGCGGACCTCCAGATGTTGCAAAACTACAACTCCTAGCATGCCCGGACAGCCGTTGGCTGTCCGGGCATGCTGGGTGTTGTAGTTTTGCAACATTTGGAGGTCCGCAGGTTGTAGACCACTGTCCTATACTTTACATTGCACGGATCCCTCAACATACAATGGTTTCAACAAACGATGGTCCATTTGGAACGGATTACCATCGTATGTTGAGGGACCACTGTGTATATATATATATATATATATATATATATATATATATATATATGCACAATCGTGATTGGTAAATAGATAAGTGACATGCATGTGGAGCATACATTAGATATACAGATGATGCATACGCAAACACAGGGAAACACCATAGGTTAACCCCAAAGTGGAGTGCTATAGTATTGTATAGTGTTGAGCGGCATAGGCCATATTCGAATTTGTGATATTTCGCGAATATATGGACGAATATTCGTCATATATTCGCTAAATTTGCATATGCGTAATATTCGCGGTTTATTTTCGCATATGCGAAAATTTGCGCATGCGAAAATTTGCATATACAAAAATTTGCATATGCGAAAATTCGCACGCCAGTCTCACACAGTAGTATTAGAGCCTTCTTTACACCACACAAGATGGAAGCAGAGAGGGATGATCACTGTGATGTGTACTGGGAAAAAAAAAAAAAAAAGAATATTCGTAATTATGAATATATAGCGCTATATTCGCGAATAAAATTCGCATTGCGAATATTCGCGAGCAACACTAGTATTGTAGAGTGCAATAATGATTACTAGGGGCGGCGCTGGATAGGGAGGGCTCACGTGGTGAAGGACGCCATCGGCACCATGATTTGGGGACGCTGACTGTACTGCGCCTGTGTCGGGAGGATTAGAGAGCACGAGGAACCGTAAGCGATATCTGCGCATGAAAAAATTTGCGCACTAAATGGGCAAATAGCGCAGCTATGCTGGTGGGAGAATGGGTATGCCAGGCGACTAGTTTCGCAACCACAGTGGTGCAGAGGAATGCCGCAACCTGGTGACAATCAATCAATGCATACATACTGGGAATGGGCTCCGGGCCCCGAGGGGCGAAGGTGGCCGCCCCACAGTCGCGTCTGTGATGCGGCCGAGGGATAGCAGGCTGAGGAATCACAAGTCCGCATAACGGGCAACGTGGGTCCACCACCATGACACCGCCGCCACCAGGGGCCACGGAGTGTTCCCACCCCCATCATCCACACAATATACATACAGTCACCTGAGAGGAATGTGTGTGGCCGGATGGACCAGTGGGAGAATACAATTAATGGCGGAGTAGAGCGGAATACAAAGCCGGACTTTAATAAACCTTATTACTTGACTAGATTCTATCTTACAGAATGCGTTTATATACTCATTATTCCAAAGCATTATTGCCTGTGAGTGTTACGCTGCCTCTGGCATAGGCTTATAGGCAGAAGCCTCCGGCAAACATGGAGGCCTTTGTTAGACTCTCGGTTGACAAGCTAACCTATTGGCACACTATGGTTTCATAAAGGGGACACCGACAACTGACAGAGGGAGCAAAGACTGCTGATGGCCATGGCTCCTCTTAGGTGCCGATCAATCCACTTTTACCTTTAAGGAAGTTTTGATAAGGATTTCAGTTTTTCACAATACAAATTCGGTCCAGTATTGAAACACGGTAGCAAAGCAATAAACAAGCAATAAGCCAAATCTCAGACAGACTGTCCAGTGGAGTTCAGGGACAGCTTGTCCAGTGTTTGATCCAGCACTCCTCATGGGCAGGGTATAGAGTTACAATGCCAATGGGTTACAATGCTACTGCATGTTTAACGGGGTTATCCAGGAATAGAAAAACACAGCTACTTTCTTTCAAAAACAGCGCCACGTCTGTCTCCAGGTTGTGTGTGGATTTACAACTTGGCTTCATTCACTTCAGTGGATCGGAGCTGCAGAACCACATCCGACCTGGAGACAGACAGGGAGTGGATTTTGAAAGAAAGTAGCTGTGTTTTTCTATTCCTGGATAACCCCTTTAAAGGGGTACTCCGGCCCCAAGACATCTTATCCCCTATCCAGGGGATAAGATGTCTGATCGCGGGGGTCCCACCGCTGGGGACCCCCACAATCTAGAATGCAAGTACTGCCGGAAGCGCTGTAGGTTCTTAGTCTTTTGCCTTTGGTCACATATATGGACATAAATAATATAATACTGCTCTTATCACAACTATGGACATCAATGATATAATACTGCCCTGACCAAATCTATGGACAGCAATGATATAATACTTCTCTGACCACATCTATGGACATCAATGATGATATAATACTTCTCTGACCACATCTATGGACATCAATGATGATATAATACTTCTCTGACCACATCTATGGACAGCAATGATATAATACTTCTCTGACCACATCTATGGACATCAATGATGATATAATACTTCTCTGACCACATCTATGGACATCAATGATGATATAATACTTCTCTGACCACATCTATGGACAGCAATGATATAATACTTCTCTGACCACATCTATGGACATCAATGATGATATAATACTTCTCTGACCACATCTATGGACATCAACGATGATATAATACTGCTCTGACCACATCTATGGACATCAATGATGATATAATACTGATATGACTACATCTACGGACATCAATGATATAATACTGCTCTGACCACATCTATGGACATCAATGATATAATACTGCTCTGACCACATCTATGGACATCAATGATGATATAATACTGATATGACTACATCTATGGACATCAATGATATAATACTGCTCTGATCACATCTATGGACAGCAATGATGATATAATACTGATCTAACTACATCTACGGACATCAATGATATAATACTGCTCTGACCACATCTATGGACATCAATGATATAATACTGCTCTGACCACATCTATGGACATCAGTGATTATATAATACTGCCCTGATCACATCTATGGACATCATTGATGATATAATAATGCTCTGACCACATATATGGACATCTATGATGTAAAACTGGTCTTACCACATCTGTGGATATCAATGATATAATACTGTTCTGACCACATCTGTGGATATCAATGATATAATACTGCTCTGACCACATCTGTGGATATCAATGATATAATACTGCTCTGACCACATCTGTGGATATCAATGATATAATACTGCTCTGACCACATCTGTGGATATCAATGATATAATACTGCTCTGACCACATCTGTGGATATCAATGATATAATACTGCTCTGACCACATCTATGGACATCTATGATATAAAACTAATCTGACCACATCTATGGACATATATCTCATAGAGATATCCACAAGCTGCTACAATGTAGATCCGATCCTGTAACAGTGACAAAGCCTCAGCTCTGAGCAGGTGTTTCCCTTGAAGCCTTCGGCTTTTTAAAGCTTCTCATAAGCGGCTGATATTTTACTCCAAATAGAATGTTTTATTGATTAATCTTCTTGGCTGATGAGCGGCTCTGACCGGTGATGCCAGATTATCCAGGACACCTCCTGTCCCTATTTTACTGTGACAACAAATGTAGAAATGTAGAAACCAGTGGCAATGTGTGCCAGTGACTACTGGATGGCGGACAGGACTGTGTGCCTAGCTGTGCTTGGCTCGTCCTGTAACACATTGCCTACTGATCCGCACAACACTTTGCTTTTGTTCCCTGGCACTAACAGGCGGTCGGCTGCAGCGGCTCCCGCTGAAACAATTCTCCATCTATCTCCTGCTCCCGCGCTCCATGCAATGGTCAAGAAAAGTTACTGTTTTTATTGATTTAATTATTATTATTTTTTTTATTGTTTTGTTTTCTTTGCAGCTTTAGACTTTTCGAAATGATAATTCTGCACAATCCGAAAGAAGCCGAAAGGCTGAATCCATCCTGGTATATATATATATATATATATATATATATATATATATATATATATATATATATATATATATATATAGTGATATGGACCGTGCTGGTATAACCTGGGTATATACTGTATATAATATATATACACCATGAGTCAATGATATTTCTGGCTCTAGCATATGTCTTATTTGTAGAGAGACTTCTAGAGTGTGCTAAAGTATTTAACACCAAGTTAGAAAATCATCTGGATATTAATATGGGCCTACCAACCTCCAGGCTGTTAGATGAAATGTTTTCAGACTGTGACAATATTGGGTTCCCTGTGACACTAAATCTGGATGCAGTGGCAGTTCCCAGTAGTTCCCTTGGGACATCGTCATTAGAAGAGAGAACCACAATCTCTTCGGCCAAAGTGGAATGATCGCTATTGCTGTGGCCTGATCCTGTCTGATCTTGGCAAAAACTCTCGGGATCATAGATGTTGGAGGGAACACTGACATAGTCATTGCGTCTATGACAAACGGGTGATTTGTCGCATAAAGAGAGCAAAACTTGTTTAGTTTTGCATTCAGCCTGGTTGCCATCAAGTCTATCTCTGATACGTCCCACAGATCCGTGATCTGTTGGAAAACTGTCTGAGACAGAGACCATTCCCCTGGGATGGACATATTTCGACTGAGGCGGTCTGCCAGGACGTTTGAGGAACCTGGGACATGGATAGCTGACAACCTGGTTATCTTCTGCTCGGCCCAAGACAGTATCCGCCCTACTTCTAGAAGTAGGCTTGGTGACCTTGTGCCTCCCTGTTTGTTTATATAAAACAGAGGCCATGTTGTCTGTCTTGATTCTGACTGCTTTCCCTACTAGGATTGGTTTGAAGTATCTCAGGGCATAATAGTTGGCTCTCAATTCCTGTATGTTTGAAGATAGGTGTTTTTCTTCTAACCTCCAAATCCCTGAAGTGGTCAGATGACCCCGATGCACGCCCTATCCTGACCCTGAGGCGTCTGTTGTTAGCGTCGTCCAAGCAGATTCTCTTAGGGAGAATCCGTCCCTGAGATCTTTCCACCATTGAAGGGACTTTCTGGTAGTGTAGGAAAGTCTGTGTGTCGCGTCCAGACCTGAAGAGGTTCAGTTCCAGACTTTGAGGACCTCGGCTTGCAGGGGCCTCAAGTGCCAGAGCGCCCAAGGAACAGCGTCTGCTGAGGAGAGAGAAGACCCAGATATCTCATCAATGTTCTTAAAGTTACATCGCGAGGAGACTTTAGATAATGGCCTCCCAACTGGATGCGAGCTTTCCTCTGAGCAGACAGAAAAATGTTCATGGTCTGGGAATTTATGAGGAATCCTAAGAATTTATTGGTTGTCGTTGGAACTAGATCTGATTTTTCTTAGCTGATAATCCAACCCGGATCCTGTAGTAGGGAAAGCACAATCTGGAGGTGCTCCTTGAGCCTCACAGAAGTACTGGCTATAATTAGCCAGTTGTCTAGAGAAGGGATCATTTTTATCCCCTGTAGTCTGAGAACAGACACCACTGCGGACACCACTTTGGTAAACACGAACCGGACTGTGGTTATTCCAAAGGGGAGCACTTTGAACTGAAAGTAGCGAAGAACCCCTTGAATATACACCACAACTCTCAAGTATTTTCTGTGCTGGAAGAATGGGAATATGAAAATACGCGTCCTTCAGATCTAGGGAAGCCATATAGTCTCCTGGAGACAAGAGAGGCTTGACCGATTTGACTCCATGTGAAAAGTCTTTTTCACAAAAAACGGTTTAAATATCTCAGGTCTATAATTAGATTAGATTTTCCTGAAGGTTTTGGAACCAGAAATACTGGAGAATACACTCCTGTCCTTACTTAAGAGGGTGGGAACGGTTCTATATTGGCGAGGGCTATAAGGTCTAGCATAGATTTTTCCAGTAGGATTTTCTTTGGTTGCTGAAGGTTTGGAGACATTATAAACCTGTCTGGAGGAAACAGAAAAGAAAGAGCATAGCCATCTTTTATAAGTTTGAGGACCCATGGGTCTTTTATTTTTTGCTCCCACAGTGGAAAAAACAAAGAAAGGCAACCGCCTACTGGAATATCTTGATTGTCAAAACTCAAGCTTCTTATTCGTTCTAGGTTTTTTTTGGTTCTCCACCACCCCTAGAGGTACCAGCACCGTGACCTCTACCAAAGCCCCACGAGAATTTGGCTCTTGGAGGAGATCTTGCTCTGTTAGAGGTAAATCTGCGACGAGCTCTAGGAGCTTGGGGCAGTGGTTTTCCTTTTTTTTTATCAGATAAGTCTAACATAAGATTATCTAACTCAGAACCAAACAATCTTCTAGGTGAAAACTTTAGATTACACAAATAATATTAAGAAGGATTGTCTCCAGACCAGGGACGCAACCAAAGGGCCCTACGGCCCACTGTTGACAATGCCATGGCCTTAGAAGCAAATCTTATTTGCTGATTAGCGGCATCACCCAGATAATCCACCGCTAAACTTACATGTTTGAAGGTGGCCAAAATGTCATCCCTTCGAACCTCAGCATGTACATCCTCTTGGATCTTGTTCAGCCACATCCTCAGAGATCGGGATACCTCATGGGAAACTATAGAAACCACATTTTGACTAGTTGCCGCAGTATAGGTTCTTTTGAGGGCAACCTCAATTCTACGGTCCATGGGGTCTATGAGACTTGAACCGTTGTCCGCTGGGACAAGGGTTCTCTTGGACAGCTTGGCTATCGCGACATCTACCTTTGCAGGGGCCATCCAGTCCTTAGACTGAGACTCCTCCAATGAGAACATAATTTTACATCACTAAGAAAACACAGGCGCCTTCTCTGGTTTCACCCATCCTGCATGCATAAGGGAACTAACCAAGCTGTCCACTTTAAAGGCCCTTGGCCCTTTATGTGATTTAGGAGCTTCTCCTTGATCTAAGGGCTGATCCTCGACCTGCACTAATTTTATATGCTTTTGAGCTTTATCAGCAGGAAAAGAAATTTTCCCTGGACTTGCAGCCTCTTCATCCGACAGGGACTCACAGGCTGAGTAAATTATTCTATCCTCTGTAACAACAATGTCCTCACCCATAAGGGAAATTGGTGGACTACCACCATATCAAGTCTTCTTCTTAGGTTGCAAAGCTAAAGTATCCTTTAGAGTATTAATGGAGCCCTCCACAAAATCTTTCACCCATATGACAACGTCTCTTATAGTGGGTCCTTAAGACTCCGGGAGACGGGGACGACAAGCTTGATAAGTGAAAATAATGACAGTCATCCAGGGGAGAGGGATCTGACACTCTCTACAGGCAAGATGTTTGCGTTGTTGAGTGGATTTGGTTGCAGAATCTCTACCCTCCAGAATAGGGCCAGCACACTGAATACTGGGAGATCACAGGAGACACAAGTCCTTGCTACCATGAGATCCTCCAGCCACAGAACGGCATCCTGAAACAGAGCATAGACCAGAAGTAACTCGGCATCTCCCTTATAGAAAAAAAAAGGACCTCTTAAAGGGGTACTCCGGTGAAAACCTTTTTTCTTTTAAATCAACTGGTGGCAGAAAGTTAAACATATTTGTAAATTACTTCTATTAAAAAATCTTAATCCTTCCAGTAGTGAATGCTACAGAGGAAATTCCTTTCTTTTTGGAACACTGATGACATCACGAACACAGTTGTTATGATTCGGCAGGCTGGATGTGGATCCTCTGTGTCAGTGAGGGATTGGCGTAGACCGTGTCGGTGGACCGGTTCTAGGGTTGCTACTGGTTTTCACCAGAGCCCTCCGCAAAAAGGGATGGTCTTGCTGCGGCGGTAGCAACCAGGTCGTATCCACCGGCAACGGCTCAACCTCGCTGACTGCTGAGAAGGCGTGGGACAGAAGGACTAGGCAGAGGCAAGGTCAGATGTAGCAGAAGGTCGGGGCAGGCGGCAAGATTCGTAGTCAATAGTAATAGCAGGAGTTCAGGAACACAGTAATGTAAACACAGTAGTAGCTTTCTCTAGGCACAAAGGTAACAAGATCCGGCAGGGAAGTGCAGGGGAAGTGAGGTTATATGGACAGGGAGCAGGTGGAAGCTAATCAGACTGATTGGGCCAGGCACCAATCACTGGTGCACTGGCCCTTTAAATGTTAGAGAGCTGGCCAGAACATGATAGCCGGGGACCGGGACGGGTAAGTGGCTTGGGATGTGATTCGCGAGCAGGCGCGTCCCGCTATGCGAATCGCATCCCCATCGTGAATGTCAGTGCAGCGCTCCCGGTCAGCGGGTCCGACCGGGGCGCTGCATAGAGGAGAACGCCGCGAGCGCTCCGGGGAGGAGCAGGGACCCGGAGCGCTCGGCGTAACAACAGTGCTCTCTGCTGACATCTCTGTCCATTTTGCTGCCTTGCAGTGCTGGGGACTTGGGTTCAAATCCCACTAAGGACAACAATAAATAAAGCATTATTATTATTATAATAATGTCAGCAGAGAGAACTGTGCTCGTGATGTCATCAGAGAGCATTCCAAAAAGAAAAGAATTTCCTCTGTAGTATTCAGAAGCTAATAAGTACAGGAAGGATTAAGATTTTTTAATAGAAATAATTTACAAATATGTTTAACTTTCTGCCACCAGTTGATTTAAAAGAAAAAAGGTTTTCACCGGAGTACCCCTTTAAGGAAGGTACAAAGTTTGTCCTGCACACGGGACTGAAAAAAAAAACCTCAGTGACCTGGGGGAATGGGGAAGCTTACATACACAAGGGGGGGGGGGGATTATTAATTAAGTAATTATCATTAAAATATTTCACAGTCCTGCAAGTACACAGGGGGCTAAGTTATGGTATAACCTGAGTATATACTGTATATAATTATATATGTACAGCTGGTATAAGTTATATCTCCTGTATATAATGATATGGACCATGCTGGTATAACCTGGGTATATACTGTATATAATTATATATGTACAGCTGGTATAAGTTATATCTCCTGTATATAATGATATGGACCATGCTGGTATAACCTGGTATATACTGTATATAATATATATGTACAGCTGGTATAAGTTATATATCTCCTGTATATAGTGATATGGACCATGCTGGTATAACCTGTATATACTGTATATAATATATATGTACAGCTGGTATAAGTTATATATCTCCTGTATATAGTGATATGGATCATGCTGGTATAACCTGGTATATACTGTATATACTGTATATAATATATATATATATATATATATATATATATATATATATATATATACATACAGCTGGTATAAGTTATATATTTCCTGTATATAGTAATATGGATCATGCTGGTATAACCTGGTATATACTGTATATAATTATATATATGTACAGCTGGTATAAGTTATATATTTCCTGTATATAGTGATATGGACCATACTGGTATAACCTGGTATATACTGTATATAATATATATGTACAGCTGGTATAAGTTATATATCTCCTGTATATAATGATATGGACCATGCTGGTATAACCTGAGTATATACTGTATATAATATATATGTACAGCTGATATACGTTATATATCTCCTGTATATAGTGATATGGACCATGCTGGTATAACCTGGTATATACTGTATATAATATATATGTACAGCTGGTATAAGTTATATATCTCCTTTATATAGTGATATGGACCATACTGGTATAACCTGGTATATACTGTATATAATATATATGTACAGCTGGTATAAGTTGTATATCTCCTGTATATAGTGATATGGACCATGCTAGTATAACCTGGGTATATACTGTATATAATATATATGTACAGCTGGTATATGTTATATATCTCCTGTATATAGTGATATGGACCATGCTGGTATAACCTGGTATATACTGTATATAATATATATGTACAGCTGGTATAAGTTATATATCTCCTGTATATAGTGATATGGACCAAGCTGGTATAACCTGGTATATACTGTATATAATTATATATGTACAGCTGGTATAAGTTATATATCTCCTGTATATAGTGATATGGACCATGCTGGTATAACCTGGGTATATACTGTATATAATATATATGTACAGCTGGTATAAGTTATATACCTCCTGTATATAGTGATATGGACCATGCTGGTATAACCTGGGTATATACTGGATATAATATATATATATATATGTACAGCTGGTATAAGTTATATATCTTCTTGTCTTGGTTACAGTAGAATGAATGGACAAGTACATTCAGGTCTGGGTATAATTTAGCGCAGGGTCGCACTTAGTCATGATCCGTCTTTACAACCTATTTACACGGTATAATTCGTGACTATTCATATTTACTGTTCATAATATTCATTCTTCAGCTGATCTCCTCCGTCTTCCACTTTTCTAGCAGCAGATATTTGTCTTGTTATCTTTTATGGCGCAGGTAGTCTTTTCTTGCAGAAGTCATTACCATGTGATGAAGGAGCGGTGAAGATGTCTGATCCGCCGTCACAAGCAGATTTGTGTCACTATGCGGTAATTGTCCTGCCACACCAATTTAGAGGCCTGGACAATATATGAGTCGGGGAAGGAAACCTGATCCAGAGCAGAGAAGACTGATTTCCCTTTAGTGCATTTTCCTCGCCATCAGACGCTATAACGTTTTGTCTCAGAATATCTTGTCATGCAGACAAGCAGCGAGCACCGGCATCAATAAACGCACCTTATTTGTGAGTCATGTCGCAATTACTGTGAACAGCGAACAATAAGACTTTTCTACATAGCTTGTTTAGAACTATTCAGTGATGCAAACCGCGCGCTCTACGGCATCTCCGTCATAAATATGTTACAAACAGTATAAGCATCGGTGATCGGGAGAACATAGGAGATTCTGAATGAAGAAAATCACCCATTATAGTCCGTTTAGTTACCAATGATTGTAGCCAGTACAGACCCAGGTTACTATAATACTGCCTCTTATGTACAAGAATATAACTACTATAATACTACCTGTTATGTACAAGAATATAACTACTATAATACTACCTGTTATGTACAAGAATATAACTACTATAATACTGCCTCTTATGTACAAGAATATAACTACTATAATACTACCTCTTATGTACAAGAATATAACTACTATAATACTGTCTCCTATATACAAGAATATAACTACTATAATACTGCTCCTATATACAAGAATATATCTACTATAATACTGCCCCTATATACAAGAATATAACTACTATAATACTGCCCCTATATACAAGAATATAACTACTATAATACTGCTCCTATATACAAGAATATAACTACTATAATACTGCTCCTATATACAAGAATATAACTACTATAATACTGTCTCCTATATACAAGAATGTAACTACTATAATACTGCTGGTACGCTGAGCGCTCCAGGTCCCTGCTCCTCCCCGGAGCGCTCGCGGCATTCCTCTCTCTGCAGCGCCCCGGTCAGACCCGCTGACCGGGAGCGCTGCACTGACACTGCCGGCGGGGATGTGATTCGCATAGCGGGACGCGCCCGCTCACGAATCGCATCTTAAGTCACTCACCTGTCCCGGTCCCCGGCTGTCACGTCCTGGCACGCACGGCTCCGCTCCTTAGGGCGTGCGCGCGCCAGCTCTCTAAGATTTAAAGGGCCAGTGCACCAATGATTGGTGCCTGGCCCAATCAGTCTAATTAGCTTCCACCTGTGCACTTCCCTTCATAACGTCACTTCCCCTGTACTTCCTTGCCGGATCTTGTTGCCTTGTGCCTAGAGAAAGCGTTTACAGTGTTTGCCTTACCAGTGTTCCTGACCTCTTGCTATCTCCATTGACTACGAACCTTGCCGCCTGCCCCGACCTTCTGCTACGTCTGACCTTGCCTCTGTCTAGTCCTTCTGTCCTACGCCTTCTCAGCAGTCAGCGAGGTTGAGCCGTTGCCGGTGGATACGACCTGGTTGCTACCGCCGCAGCAAGACCATCCCGCTTGCGGCGGGCTCTGGTGAATACCAGTAGCAACCTAGAACCGGTCCACCGACACGGTCCACGGCAATCCCTCGCTGACACAGAAGATCCACATCCAGCCTGCCGAATCCTAACAGTAGATCCGGCCATGGATCCCGCTGACCTTACCACGGTGGTCGCCCAGCAGTCCCAACAGATAGAGCAACTTGGACAACAGTTCGCCCAACAAGGACAGCAGCTGTCGCAGTTGACCGCCATGCTACAGCATCTTCTGCCACAGCTACAGCAGCAACCATCTCCTCCGCCAGCTCCTGCACCTCCTCCGCAGCGATTGCCCGCTCCTGGCCTCCGCTTGTCCCTGCCGGACAAATTTGATGGGGACTCTAGACTCTGCCGTGATTTTCTGTCACAATGTTCCCTATATTTGGAGATGTTGTCGGACCAATTTCCTACAGAACGGTCGAAGGTGGCTTTCGTGGTTAGTCTCCTGTCTGGGAAGGCCCTGTCATGGGCCACACCGCTCTGGGACCGCAATGATCCTCTCACTGCCACTGTACAGTCCTTCTTCGCTGAGGTTTGTAGTGTCTTCGAGGAACCAGCCCAAGCTTCTTCTGCCGAAACTGCCTTGCTGAACCTGGTCCAGGGAAATTCTTCTGTAGGCGAATACGCCATCCAATTTCGTACCCTCGCCTCTGAATTATCTTGGAACAACGAGGCCCTCTGCGCAACCTTTAAAAAAGGCCTATCCAGTAACATCAAGAATGTGCTGGCCGCACAAGAGATTCCTGCTAACCTGCAAGAACTTATCCATTTGGCCACCCGCATTGACATGCGTTTTTCTGAAAGACACCAGGAGCTCCGCCAGGAAAAAGACCTTGATCTCTGGGCACCTCTCTCACAGTATCCTTTGCAATCTACCCATGTGCCTCCCGCCGAGGAGCCTATGCAAGTGGATCGGTCTCGCCTGACCCATGAAGAGAGGACTCGCCGCAGAGATAAAAATTTATGTCTGTACTGCGCTAGTACTGAACATTTCTTGGTGGATTGCCCTATTCGTCCTCCACGTCTGGGAAACGCACGCACGCACCCAGCTCACGTGGGTGTGGCGTCTCTTGGTACGAAGTCTGCTTCTCCACGTCTTACTGTGCCCGTGCGGATTTCTCCTTCTGCCAACTCTTCCTTCTCAGCTATGGCCTTCTTGGACTCTGGTTCTGCGGGAAATTTCATTTTGGCCTCTTTTGTTAATAAGTTCAACATCCCTGTGACCCGTCTCGTCAAGCTGCTCTACATTTCCTCGGTCAACGGAGTAAAATTGGACTGCACTGTGCGTTACCGCACAGAACCCCTGCTCATGAGCATTGGACTGCATCACAAAAAAATAGATTTTTTTGTTTTGCCCAACTGCACCTCTGAAGTCCTCCTCGGTCTGCCATGGCTCCAACGCCACTCTCCTACCCTTGACTGGACCACCGGGGAGATCAAGAGCTGGGGTGCTTCTTGCCACAAAAAATGCCTCACGTCTGCTCCCAGTCCCGTCAGTCAAACCTCAGTGTCTACTCCTATACCAGGTCTCCCCAAGGCCTATCAGGACTATGCCGAGGTTTTTTGCAATAAACAAGCAGAGATTTTGCCTCCTCATAGCCCCCGTCCTGGTAACACTCTGCCCCGTGGCAAGCTTCACCCTCTGCCCCCCCTCCCCATTCCCACTCCTTCTGAACTGCCTGCCTTTGATGAGTTTACCCAGGACTTCTCTGTCTTCCAGAAGGAAACTCTAGAATCGCTCCCAATGTCCTCATCCCATGTGAAGCGACAACCGGACAAAAAGAGGGCGAGACCTAAGGGGGGGTACTGTTACGCCGAGCGCTCCGGGTCCCTGCTCCTCCCCGGAGCGCTCGCAGCGTTCCTCTCTCTGCAGCGCCCCGGTCAGACCCGCTGACCGGGAGCGCTGCACTGACACTGCCGGCGGGGATGCGATTCGCATAGCAGGACGCGCCCGCTCGCGAATCGCATCCCAAGTCACTCACCTGTCCCGGTCCCCGGCTGTCACGTCCTGGCGCGCGCCAGCTCTCTAAGATTTAAAGGGCCAGTGCACCAATGATTGGTGCCTGGCCCAATCAGTCTAATTAGCTTCCACCTGTGCACTTCCCTTTATAACCTCACTTCCCCTTCCCTTCCTTGCCGGATCTTGTTGCCCTTGTGCCTAGAGAAAGTGTTTACAGTGTTTGCCTTACCAGTGTTCCTGACCTCTTGCTATCTCCATTGACTATGAACCTTGCCACCTGCCCTGACCTTCTGCTACGTCTGACCTTGCCTCTGTCTAGTCCTTCTTTCCCACGCCTTCTCAGCAGTCAGCGAGGTTGAGCCGTTGCCGGTGGATACGACCTGGTTGCTACCGCCGCAGCAAGACCATCCCGCTTTGCGGTGTGCTCTGGTGAATACCAGTAGCAGCCTAGAACCGGTCCACCGACACGGTCCACGCCAATCCCTCGCTGACACAGAGGATCCACATCCAGCCAGCCTAATCCTAACAACTGCCTCCTATATACAATAATGTATCTACTATAATACTGTCATCTAAGGGCTTTACTGCTCATCGAAGTAGATTGTAGTGTCTTACACCTTAGCAGTACATATAAATCCCATGATGCATCTGTGTAGCCTCCATCACTCCAGTATTATGTGGGTATTTACAGACCGGCTTTAATCTCTTCTGTTCGTCCATAACGGATCATTTTCCATAACAAGCTCCTTTTATATTTGGCCTGAAATGCTCTATACACGATGGAAGAAAGCGATAATTCATCTAAATACTGCACAATTACGGCACAATAGTGAACCCCGGGACGGGAACAATATAGAAACGTCGTTACTTGTAGACAAATTGTCTTATAAGAGACAGGAGGCGGACAAAGAAGGAGTTTAACTAAGACAGTGATCTCATACTGTGGCCCTTCTGATGATGCAAAACTTCAACTCCCAGCATGCCCGGACAGCCAACGGCTGTCCGGGCATGCTGGGAGTTGAAGTTTTGCATCATCGGGAGGACCACAGTTTGAGACCACTGATCTACAATCATCTACAACGATGATTGATATGGGGGTTTGATTTGTCCCCAGTATAAGAATGTATGGTCCGTAATGATGAAGTAGGATCTGGAGAATGAGTATTGCTCCTCCGCCCCTAAAGATCGTATTCTCTATCCAAAGCATAGGGAGTAAGATGTCTGATCGTGGGGGTTCGGCCTCTGGGAGCCCCCACGATCTCCTGCTCAGCACCCAAGTCATCCGATGCAGGGAGCAAACTCTGCTCTTTGCCTGATGATGGATGACCACAGCTGTCACGTCTTCTCCATTGATGTCTATGGAAGGAGGCGTGACGGCTATGTACTAGCCATCATGCCTGCCTTCCATAAACATCAATGGAGGAGGGCGTGGCTTTAGGAACACAGAAACTCCAAGTTCCAGTGCAGGCTCGGACATCTCAGGGGGTCCCAAGAGTGTGCACAGACATTTTTGGGGGAGGGGCAGAGGCTCAAGTAGAATTAAGGGCACTTATTTAAGGGCTTTATATAAGAAACAAAAAGTTTGTATAAACCTAACATATGTAAATACAACACAATTCCTGAGATATGGGACCTCCGACAGTCATGTCAGCTGAATGAGACCCAATCACTCCATGGAGGTCCCCGTCAGTGAGGGCATCATAGGGCAGATGTACTAAAGAGGCAGGGGCTCAAGCTCCCTTTTGAGTCTATATGTGCACGTCCCTGGGTTAGACATCTTATCCAGTATCCTTTGGATTGGGAGTGAGATGTCTAGGGGGGGGGGGGAGTACCCCTTCAAATAGAAGAAGAAAATCTTGGGTCAGGCTGTTTTATGGGTTAAAATAACCTTACTAGGCAATTTTCTGCTAAAATTAGCATAAAATAAAGCGTGAATATCAATCCGTCCTCCATAATGATCAACACGAGCCGAAGTAATGCAGCGAATTAACATATGATCTGACCACATGCTGGAGATTCAGTCCCTCGGTACAGATGATGAGTGAATGCGGCTGGAGACTCACGGGTTCGTGCCATCACATGCCGCCATCTTGGTTTAGGAGGACTTGCTGCTTTCCAATGTCTGAGCATAATCTTCTGCCGGTGGAACTCTTGTCAGAACTGGATTAACCTATAACTTAGGTCAAATACGTAATAACCAGATTTACGCTCTACCATGTTCTTGCCATTTTTTTATCCAATGAGGAACAGACAGGTGCTTGATGAAGCTAGGCCTCCAGTAGAATGTCAAGTGACCGGGCCTTACTACCATAATCCACCATCTTGGGGTAAGAGGACACATTGATTTCTTGAAGGAGAAATAAATTCTGCCCATTTATCACCAAGTGGGGCACAGACCAGAGCTTGGTCAAGCTAAGCCTCTTGTAGAATGCTGAGTGGCCAAGTCTTGCTTAAACGTGCCACCATCTTGGGGCAAGAATACTCACCACTTTTTTATTTCTCCCTTTTCCCATTACTTGAAGGATTGAACTAGAATCTCATTCTGTACCCTTTGCCACCATGTGGGGAACATGTCAACACTGGACAAACTGGACCTTATTTGGGACGTTGAATGATCCCGTCTATTTGCGTATTCTGGCATCACATATCAGCACCCTGGGGCAGAAGGACACAACAATTTTTTACTTCTGCAAACCCATTCCCATACCTTTCTGGAACTGGATCACATTTTCTTGTGCCATTGGCTAGAAATCAGATATTGAACAACCAGGTCTGTGTACTTTCATGTTCTCGCAATCATAACCCACCGCCACCCCTCAGGAGGTCTCCCTACTTTTTGACCTCATCCACCTCATTCCTATCCTTTCCAAGAGACAGCTAGGTCATTATCCTCTGCCTATTTGTATCACTTAGTGGCCCCCAGGCCTGACCTGGAGCAAAAAAGGTTCTATGTAAGAAAATGATTTGGGGTCTCCAACCCATGAAAGGGGTTATCTATGATTTAAAAAAAAACAAAAAAAACAAGCTAATTCAAAAACAGCACCACACCTGTCCTCAGGTTGTGTGTGATAAGACATTTGCTCCAATCACTTTAATGGAACTGAGCTGCAATACCGCAAACAACCTGAGAACAGGTGTAGTGATAACCCTGGATAACCCCTTTAGGCTCGGTTCCCATCACCAATTCAAGTCTGCTTTAGGGCCCCATGTTTATTTGTAACACCATGCTCAGACTGGCCCATCAGGGAACTGGACAATTCCCTGGTGAGCCCTGAGCTTGAGCAGGTCCCAGGTCACTTTAAAGGGGTATTCCAGGAAAAACTTATATATATCGATATTATATATATATATATATATATATATATATATATATATATATATATATATCTCAACTGGCTCAAGAAAGTTAAACAGATTTGTAAGTTACTTCTATTAAAAAATCTTAATCCTTTCAATAATTATCAGCTGCTGAAGTTGAGTTGTTCTTTACTGTCTGGCAACAGTGCTCTCTGCTGACATCTCTGCTTGTCTCGGGAACTGCACAGAGTAGAGAATAGGTTTGCTATGGGGATTTGCTTCTAAACTGGGCGGTTCCCGAGACACGTGTCATCAGAGAGCACTTAGACAGAAAAGAACAACTCAACTTTAGCAGCTCATAAGTACTTAAAGGATTAAGATTTTTTAATAGAAGTAATTTACAAATCTGTTTAACTTTCTGGAGCCAGTTGATATATAAAAAAGTTTTTTCCTGGATAACCCCTTTAACTGTACAGGGGAAAAATTCCTACAGGGGAAAAATGCCTACAGGGGACCTACCTACATGGGGCACATACCTACATATGGGAAACTAACTACAATGGTTAACTACCTACTAAGAGGGGTAAAATACCTGATGGAGACACTTACCTAGTAGGGAGCAATGCAAACAGAAGACACCTACCTACAGGGCATAAGTTACCTACAAAGTGAAACTTACCTACTGGGGGAAAATGCTTACACTTACTTGGGGTAATATCTACTGTGGGCACCCACCTAATGGGGGCACCTACCTTCGGAAGTAAAAAAATTAAACTCTAGGGGGCACTTATCTACTGGGGGAAATGACCTACTGGAGTCCAACCAACAACAGAAACTACATACTGAGGGCACCTACTTAATTTGAGGAAACTACCTGCTGGGGAAGCTACATATTTTGGAGAGCTACCTTCCTAATGAGGGAACTTACCTACTCCTCCCTAACCCACTTAACGGGGCACTCCACCCCTAGACATCTTATCCCCTATACAAAGGCTGGGGACCCCCGCAATCTCGGCTGCGGCACCCCAGACATCTGGTGCACGGAGAAAACTTCGATTCATGCCACTCATGACGTCACAGCCACACACCCTCACTGCAAGTCTATGGGAGGGGGCGTGACGGCCATCACGCCTCCTCCCATAGACTTGCATTGAGGGGGCGTGCTTGTGATGTCACAAGCTGCACCCAGTGCTTTAAATGAACGCTGAGTGCAGCAGGGAGATCGTGGGGGTCCCCAGCAGCAGGACCCCCGGGATAAGGTGTCTAGGGGCGGAAGTACCCCTTTAACTCTCTCCCCAAACTCAATCTACCCAATCTACTGTGTGGGACTCCAAGGGGCATTATTAATTACTATTTGGGGGAACTATAGGTGCTGAAAAAGCGCAGAGCCTAGGATGTTTGTCCGACTTGTTCTGTGGGAATTACGAGTTCTGGCTGAAAGAAATTATCATGACGGTCTTGGCTGGAGGAAGAAGAAAAAGGAAAGTGAACGACCAGTCACTGGATGTAACAGCACTGTAATCACTTATATGGTCTGTATAAGTAATTATAGCAGTCAATCAATTCCACTGGTTGGTCCAAAATCATATAGTGAAGATAAGGCCTAATGCACTCAGTAGAGCGACGTACCAGGAACCTATCGGTTCCTGGTACGTCGCTCTACTGAGTGCATTCGGCCTTTTCTTCACTTAGTTCAATACCAATACAAGTCTACTACATCTCTGCTTTGTACTGGAGCTGTTCTGCAGTGTTATATGCAGTTTACGCTCTCACAATGGTGTTTTCTCTCTCAGAATCTCATCTTTAGGCTTCCAGGTAAACAACATTATAGTGCGAAGAATACACGGCATTGACAAGTGACAGTGTGTCTCCTTTCCCTCCAGAGCAGCGGATCAATATACACAAAGCCGACACTTTTCCTCCTTTCACCGTCCCGTTCAGGCTCAGTGAAGCAGCATGTCTGGCTCGGCATTAAGTCACGGTCGGTCCCACACACACACACAACACCCCTACTACCCCGCAGGAGAAAATTACACATTCTGCACAATTTCTAGATTTGTTTTCCCACATGATTTCCTTTTGGTGCATTATCACCCAGTAACACATAAGTCGAGAAAAATGCCTTGTCAAGCCTTCCCGTTCCTCGTGCTGCAAAGTCGTTTCTGGCAGCTGCCGCATTTAATGTCCTCACTGTGTATTACCCCGTTCTATAGATAGACGTCTCCATACTAATATAGAAGGGGATTGTATAAGTAGCAATGCCCTAGCATCCTATTTTAGGAAGTGTGGCCCTTATTGTTGAGGCACTTGAACTGCAAGGGCCGCAGAATACAGATGCAAGAATCGCTACCGGTACAATGTATAAAATCTAATGCTGTTTATGGCAATTGGTGGTCTAGGAGTTGTCTGGTGCATACCCTCCTAAATGTCCCGATTTGGGTGGGACAGTCTTTCTTTTTGGATCCCCCTCATTGACTCCTCACCCTGTCATCCTCTCCTGTTGTCGCAGGCTGCATTATCCTGCAGTCACAAGAGTCCACTCTCCTCCTCTACGCATCGGCACACGAGTAACGTCATTGTGCACCAGTGCGTGAGCGGAGGAAGAAGAGAAGCTCTGGATTACGCAGGAGCCAGCAACCAGGTGAATATGTTATTTTTTCTTTTTAATAATTTGGAGGGGGCAGCTACCTACAGAGGGGCAGTTATTTATAGGGGGATACTACCTACGAGTGAAAGGGGACACCTATCTACTAAGGGCCAATTATCTACATGGGGCCAATTATCAAGGGGCAACTATCTCTAGGCACTCTATTTAGAGGGGGCAGCTATCTGGGGGATTAACCTACTTGGACCACCTACATAGCGGGGGAAATTATGGGAAGGAACCTGTCTACCTACAGGAGCGACCTGACTATCTAATGAAAAGGAACAATCTCCTCTTCCCCATCCCACTTATCTACCCACTTTACTATGTGGGACACCAAAGGGGACATTATTACAGGTTGGGGCACTATAGGTCTTGAAAAAGTGCAGAGCCTAAAATGTTAAAATTTTTTCTTTTAGACGAATTGTAGCTGGAAGAAATCCTCATGGCGTTCTGAGCATGGATGGAGAAGAAATTGGAAAGGGAACGACTTCAATCAGAGAAGACGTCACCTGTCAGTCACCAGATGTAACTGCACTGTAATCACTTATCTGGTCTATCATAGTAATAATAGCGGCTGTTGTCAGTACAGGAGGGACTCCTAAGCTCAAATGACAGAATGACAAAATAATTGAGGGCTTAGTAAGGGGCATGGCTTGTCCCTCTTTGCTCTCAGAAAAAATTGGGAGATATGCTGGTGGGATGATTTTTTTTCTTAAAGGATAGGGGATAAGTTAGATCGTGGGGGTCCGACTGCTGGCCCCTGCCCCCCGTGATCTCCTGAATGGAAGCGGCCATTCCGACCCCCGACGTGTCCGACACGCCCCCTCCGCGTATCTCTATGCCCATTTCCAGCAGACTGCCGGGGCCCCGTTCAGGAGATTGAGGAGGGATTCCAGCGGTCTGAACCCCCCCCCCACCATCTATAACTTATCCCCTTTTCTTCAGATAGGGGATGAGTTATTTCTCACTACAGAACTTCTTTAAAATAGGCAAATAAAAAACTTAAACAAAAACTACTGCCCTGCTACTGTTCCGCCATTCAAAAGTCTCCACTAATATCAACTTCCTGGTCCCATGTTAACACATAAGAAACGTCTGAAAGTTCCAGATTGACCAATCAGAGGCTGGGAAGGGGATCATCACTTTGGTCAGACATTGGCTCAGTGGGCATTTCTTGAGCAACAGAAACAGTAACAGAGATGGAGTTTTGTAACCAACTAGATCTCTTCAATGAGAAACAGAACCCCCATGAGTTGCATTTAAAGCAATGGTCTCAAACTGTGGACCTCCACCAGATGATGCAAAACTTCAACTCCCAGCATGCCCGGACAGCCAACGGCTGTCCGGGCATGCTAGGAGTTGTAGTTTTGCAACATCTGGTGGAGGTCCACATTTTGAGACCACTGACCTAAAGGTATCTTCTTTGGCCAATCAGTATCATGGGTTGCTATGAAGACGAATAATCCAATATAGGTTCCAACAGTGCTGCTGCCCTTTTGGGCTGACTCTCTGGTGGGTACAATCTAGAGCCCAGCCTTCCATATTGACCAGTGTGTGTATTACTGTTCATTTGTATTCCAGGCAATGAAGAAAAAACAATTTGAAAGTGGCGTCAGTCAACCCGAGTGATCCCATGTTGACCTTTCAAGTTTCTTGTAAGAACTCGAAGGGTTAACCCTTCCTGAGGTTTGGCTTGGCCTGGTTGCTTGGTTACGCCCTAGCCATTCTGGGCTGTAGCAGCTAATCAGACTGAGTCTGCACCTGTGGGGTGAGTATTTAACTTCAGCTCATTCTGTTTCTAGTTGCCAGTGAAAGAGCTTGTTTTAAGTAACCAGCGTTGTTTGTTTCTGATTTTTGGATATTGATCTCGGCTTTGCTTTTTGACCTTCCTTCTGTTTCTATGTATTTGTACCTCGCTTACTATCTGTTGCTAAACCGTCCTGTCCGACTACGATTTCAGTGTGTGTGTGAGTGTGTTTAGTTTTATTTTTGTTATTTTTGTGTGCCTCCAGCTGTTCACCTACACCTACCGTATTGTATTTTATTGTTTTGACTTTGTCTGTCCCTGCAAGTATTATAGGAAGGGACCGCCTTCGTGGTTGTGGACCCATTCTTTAGGATGGGTACGCAAGTAGGCAGGGACAGAGGGTGTGTGCAAGATTAGGGCTTCACTTAATCCATGCCCAACATGACATTTATTTTCTACTTTGCCAATCAAGTAATCCAGCTGTATGACTTTTTGCATTAAGTTTGACATATTCCAGTTTTACTCCGCACTCCCTTGATGGAAAGATGTGAGAGAAGAATGAGATGAACACAAAGAATGAATTTATGTTTTATATCCGGGATCTCTTGTTCTAGTGTCATTGGGGTTTAATGTGAATTTTTTATTTAGCCTTCTTTACATTTCGAGGTCCCCAAGAACTTGATCATCTTCCCCCTAGACAACCAATTATTACTCCGCCGTAGAACTGGATACTTCCAGCAATTCCCACAGTCATTTTAGAAATACAATCAGGGAGGTGACGGTGCCCTTGACTTGTGCTATTACTAGGACGGGAGATGCAGATGTAGCCCTGCTCCCTTCTTCTTCTGATTGCTACTATAACTCATAGAGACCCAGGAGGGTGATATAAAAAGAACGGGAAATAGAAGAAGAGCCAGAACCGGGAGACAACATTTCTTGCAATAACAAACACATGACCTGGAAGACAAATCACTGGTGGCATTTTGACCCAGTTTGTGCTACCGGCAGAGGATGACTGACTACTAACCGGTATCGAAGGCTTGTACATCCCAAATGCTTTCCAGGTGCTTTCAAGTGAAAAATGACTACTCGGTCCTAAAAATATTGCATACAATTTTTAGGAAAAGAGATAAAATTTGTTAAGATTTGGTTAGGGAATATACTAACTGGATGAATTGTAGGTGGTCTATGGCTGGAAAGTATCTAGCAAGCATTAACATTACCCTTAGGCTACAGCAAAGAGATATCATAGAAACAACCATGGCTCTGCTTTCATGACATAAGGCAAATTCTGTTTGATGTCCTAGTTCTCTATCTAAACACCTGGGCCACCTCCTTGACCTGAGGAAGATGGGTGCAGACCCCCTCGAAACGCGTTGTCAACTGCTTATTTTTCAACAATAAAAGATCGCTGATCATTACTACCTGGAGTTGTTGCCTCATTCTACTCCGTCTCCTGACCCAGCAAGCGCCGGAAAAGTGACAATGTTTCTACAACTTTACCAAGTGTGCGGACCTCTACAACACCTGAGTCAAGGCAGACTGAATTTTTGGTGCCACGACCGTCACGCCCCCTCCCATAGACTTGCATTGAGGGGGTGTGGTGTGATGTCACGAGGGCATGATATCCCAACCTCTACCGCCCATAGCGAGCATTCTAAATGGATGTTGGATGCAGCACAGTGGTGGAGTCCCAGCGATCATACATCCTATCCCCTCCTTCTAGGGGCGTAGTACCCCTTTAAATAGCATTCTAAATGTGTGGAAAAAACTTATAGCAGCAGTCTAGTGTAGAATGGAATCATAAATGTTTACATAGAGATTATTTGTTCTAAGCCGAGTCCCTCAACTTACACCTGAAAGGGGTACTCCGGCACTTAGACATCTCATCCCCTATCCAAAGGATCGGGGATAAGATGCCTGATCGCGGGGGTCCCGCCGTTGGGGACCCCCATGATCTTGCATGCCGCATCCCGTTTATAATCAGTCCCCGGAGCGTGTTCGGGGTCTGATTACTGTCGATCACGGGGCCGGAGCGTTGTGACGTCAAGGTTCCACCCCCCCATGTGATGTCATGCTCCGCCCCCCTCAATGCAAGCCTATGGGAGGGGGCGTAACAGCTGTCACGCCCCCTCCCATAGGCTTGCATTGAGGGGGCGGAGCGTGACGTCACACGGGGCGGAGCGTGATGTCACACGGGGCGGAGCCTTGACGTCACAACGCTCCGGCCCCGTGATCGACAGTAATCAGACCCGGAGCGAACATGCTCCGGGGACTGATTATAAACGGGGTGCGGCATGCAAGATCACAGGGGTTCCCAGCGGCAGGACCCCCGCGATCAGGCATCTTATCCCCAATCCTTTGGATAGGGGATAAGATGTCTAAGCGCCGGAGTACCCCTTTAAGCGCCGATACAGAGTTCTCTAGTTGGTTTGTGCCATTTGTATTGGGTTTTTTCCTGGGTTAATGCAAGAACCAGATCACTACACATATAACCAGATTGGGTTTAGGATCCTTTAAAATTCTAATGAGGGATAACAAACCGCGCCATAAAATCTCCTAAGCTCTCACTATGTGTACGAATTTAATAAAAAGGAAAATGAAGTTTGCACAGCTTCCCCTATCTCTAATGTGAAAGCTGCAATTTTTACAGTAAATCTCATTTGAGTTGGTGATATTAAGCCGTCCAGAATGTGCCTGCGCTGCTGTCTGTTCCACGCACGTCAGCAGCTGTTTCATTACACGGATACATCAGCTGCGCGCAAGGAACTTATGGAGCTTGATAAATCCTTAATTACATATAATTTGCTTCTTATAAGCCGCTGACCCCTGGTCACAACCACTTTCCATCTTAAGCCCAACAGATCAAACAGGGTTAAGAAAAAACAGCGTGAAAAGATATTTTTTCTTGCTTTTTTTTGTCAACCAAATGACCGATTACCTGGAGCGTCGTTGATGTCATAAACCCCTGTAAGATGATCAGGATTTCAGAATATTCAATAAAGGATCGGCTGTGGTGACTGATGGTATTATGTAACCTGCCACCCCCCAAAAAAGGTCTTAAAGGGGTACTCCCGTGCAAAACTTTTTTTTTTTTAATCAACTGGTGCCAGAAAGTTAAACAGATTTGTAAATCACTTCTATTAAAAAATCTTAATCCTTCCAGTACTTTTTAGGGGCTGTATACTAAAGAGAAATCCAAAAAGAAATGCATTTCCTGTGATGTCCTGACCACAATGCTCTCTGCTGACCTCTGCTGTCCATTTTAGGAACTGTCCAGAGAAGCATATGTTTGCTATGGGGATTTTCTCCTGTTCTGGACAGTTCCTAAAATGGACAGCAGAGGTCAGAAGAGAGCATTGTGGTCAGGACATCACAGGAAATGCATTTCTTTTTCTGCTGACCTCTGCTGTCCATTTTAGGAACTGTCCAGAGAAGCATATGTTTGCTATGGGGATTTTCTCCTGTTCTGGACAGTTCCTAAAATGGACAGCAGAGGTCAGCAGAGAGCATTGTGGTCAGGACTTCACAGGAAATGCATTTCTTTTTGGATTTCTCTTTAGTATACAGCCCCTAAAAAGTACTGGAAGGATTAAGATTTGTTAATTGAAGGGATCATACAGCAGCTGATAAGTACTGGAAGGATTAAGATTATTTTTTTTATAGAAGTAATATAAAATCTGTATAACTTTCTGGTACCAGTTGATTTAAAAAAAAAGTTTTCCATGGGAGTACCCCTTTAACACTATAATATTAAAGGGGTTCTGCACTGGAAAACACTATTATTATTTTTTTAAATCAACTGGTGCCAGAAAGTTAAACAGATTTTTATATTACTTCTATAAAAAAAAAAAATCTTAATCCTTCCAGTACTTATCAGCTGCTGTATGATCCACAGAAAGTTCTTTTCTTTTTGAATTTTCTTTCTGTCTGACCACAGTGCTCTCTGCTGACACCTCTGTCCATGTTAGGAACTGTCCAGAGCAGGAGAGGTTTTCTATGAGGATTTGCTCCTACTCTGGACAGTTCCTAAAATGGACAGAGGTGTCAGCAGAGAGCACCCTGTGGTCCAACAGAAAGGAAATTCAAAAAGAAAAGAACTTCCTGTGGAGCATACAGCAGCTGAAAAGTACTGGAAGGATTAAGATTTTTAAATAGAAGTAATTTACAAATCTGTTTCACTTTTGGGCACCAGTTGATTTAAAAACAAATGTTTTCCAGTGGAGAACCCCTTTAAATATCATGGGTACTCCACTGGAAAACATTGGTTTTTAAATCAACTGGTGCCAGAAAGTTAAACAGATTTATATATTACGTAAATAAAATATTGAGCACTCACGTGCACTCACCGCATAGCAGAGACAATCAAGCCTGGAGGTCCGGTGGCGAAGACGGGGTGCCGGGTCTCGGCATCGGGGCTGGTATGTGGCGCCACATACCAGCGCTGATGCCAAGACCCGGCACCCCGTCTTCGCCCCCGGACCTCATGGCTTGATTGTCTCTGCTATGCGGTGAGTGCACATATGTGCTCTTTATTTTATTGACGTTGCATACTTCACACTGTCATAAGTGCACCCCGCAGGAGACTCTGACAGAGGTCGCTGAGGACCGCTTTGCTTATATAGGGTGATATTGCTCTTAAGAGTGCTCTCCCCTTTTTCTGTTGCTTTTTTAGATTTATATATTACTTCTATACAAAAAAAAAATCTTAATCCTTCCAGTACTTATCAGCTGCTGTATGATCCACAGGAAATTCTTTTCTTTTTGAATCTCCTTTCTGTCTGACCACAAGTGCTCTCTGCTGACACCTCTGTCCATTTTAGGAACTGTCCAGAGTAGGAGCAAATCCCCATAGAAAACCATTTTGACTGATTTAGGGGGGAAAAATGTAATTGGTCCTAGATGTTTCTTTGTGAAAGTTTCTTTACTAAGAATAATTATAATGAGACTGGAAGGAACGCCCTTCCATTGAGTAAAATATAACCTTAAAAATGCATAGTGACTTCCTTGTGTTTTCCTAAATAAATAAAGACGCGGTGAGAGGTTCCTAAGTGAGGATCTAACACAGAATTAATTCCCAAACAATTGGGAGCACACAACAGTAGGGTGAGCTCATTGGTTTTAAAGGGGTAGTTCAATGGAAAAAAAACATTTTTTAAATCAGCTGGGGCCAGAAAGTTAAACAGATTTGTAAATTGTACATCTATTTAAAAATCTTAATCCTTCCAGTACTTATCTGCTGTATGCTCCACAGTAAGTTCTCATCTTTTTGAATTTTTCTCCTGTCTGACCACAGTGCTCTCTGCTGACATCTTTGTCAGTCTCAGGAACTAGTAGTATAAAATCCCCATTGCAAACCTCTCCTGCTCTGGACAATTCCTGACATGGACAGAGGTGTCAGCAGAAAAAAAAAATAAAAAAAATTTGAACTTCCTCTGTAGTATAGAGCAGCTGATAAGTACTGGAAGGATTAAGATTTTTAAAAAGAAGTAATTTACAAATCTGTTAAACTTTTTAGCAAAAGTTGATTTAAAAACTGTTCCGAATGCTGGAGCTGGTGTCGGGAGCTCGCGACGTCATAACCCCGCCCCCTTGTGATGTCACACCCCGCCCCCTCAATACAAGTCTATGGGAGGGGGCGTGACAGCTGTCACGCCCCCTCCCATAGAATTGCATTGAGGGGGTGGGCGTGATGTCATGAGGGGGCGGGGTTATGACATGAGCTCCCGACACCAGCTCCAGCGTTCGGAACAGTTTGTTCCTCATGTAATCTCCTTACTACTGGGGTGACACACTGTAACAAACCCCCTCCTCATGTAATCTCTTTACTACTGGGGTGACCCAATGTAACAAATTCCCTCCTCATGTAATCTCCTTACTACTGGGGTGACACACTGTAACAAACCCCCTCCTCATGTAATCTCCTTACTACTGGGGTGACCCAATGTAACAAATTCCCTCCTCATGTAATCTCCTTACTACTGGGGTGACACACTGTAACAAACCTTCTCCTCATGTAATCTCCTTACTACTGGGGTGACACACTGTAACAAACCTCCTCCTCATGTAATTTCCTTACTACTGGGGTGACACACTGTAACAAACTTCCTCCTCATGTAATCTCCTTACTACTGGGGTGACACACTGTAACAAACCTCCTCCTCATGTAATCTTCTTACTACTGGGGTGATACACTGTAACAAACCTTCTCCTCATGTAATCTTCTTACTACTGCGGTGACACACTGTAACAAACCGCCTCCTCATGTAATCTCCTTACTACTGGGGTGACACATTGTAACAAACCTCCTCCTCATGTAATCTCCTTACTACTGGGGTGACACACAGTAACAAACCTCCTCCTCATGTAATCTCCTTACTACTGGGGTGACACACTGTAACAAACCCCCTCCTCATGTAGTCTCCTTACTACTGGGGTGACACACTGTAACAAACCTCCTCTTCATGTAATCTCCTTACTACTGGGGTGACACACTGTAACAAACCTCCTCCTCATGTAATCTCCTTACTACTGGGCTGACACACTGTAACAAACCTCCTCCACATGTAATCTCCTTACTACTGGGGTGACACACTAATGAACCCCCTCCTAATGTAATCTCCTTACTACTGGGGTGACACACTGTAACAAACCTCCTCCTCATGTAATTTCCTTACTACTGGGGTGACACACTGTAACAAACTTCCTCCTCATGTAATCTCCTTACTACTGGGGTGACACACTGTAACAAACCTCCTCCTCATGTAATCTTCTTACTACTGGGGTGACACACTGTAACAAACCTTCTCCTCATGTAATCTTCTTACTACTGCGGTGACACACTGTAACAAACCGCCTCCTCATGTAATCTCCTTACTACTGGGGTGACACATTGTAACAAACCTCCTCCTCATGTAATCTCCTTACTACTGGGGTGACACACAGTAACAAACCTCCTCCTCATGTAATCTCCTTACTACTGGGGTGACACACTGTAACAAACCCCCTCCTCATGTAGTCTCCTTACTACTGGGGTGACACACTGTAACAAACCTCCTCTTCATGTAATCTCCTTACTACTGGGGTGACACACTGTAACAAACCTCCTCTTCATGTAATCTCCTTACTACTGGGGTGACACACTGTAACAAACCCCCTCCTCATGTAATCTCCTTACTACTGGGGTGACACACTGTAACAAACCTCCTCCTCATGTAATCTCCTTACTACTGGGGTGACACACTGTAACAAACCCCCTCCTCATGTAATCTCCTTACTACTGGGGTGACCCAATGTAACAAATTCCCTCCTCATGTAATCTCCTTACTACTGGGGTGACACACTGTAACAAACCTTCTCCTCATGTAATCTCCTTACTACTGGGGTGACACACTGTAACAAACCTCCTCCTCATGTAATTTCCTTACTACTGGGGTGACACACTGTAACAAACTTCCTCCTCATGTAATCTCCTTACTACTGGGGTGACACACTGTAACAAACCTCCTCCTCATGTAATCTTCTTACTACTGGGGTGATACACTGTAACAAACCTTCTCCTCATGTAATCTTCTTACTACTGCGGTGACACACTGTAACAAACCGCCTCCTCATGTAATCTCCTTACTACTGGGGTGACACATTGTAACAAACCTCCTCCTCATGTAATCTCCTTACTACTGGGGTGACACACAGTAACAAACCTCCTCCTCATGTAATCTCCTTACTACTGGGGTGACACACTGTAACAAACCCCCTCCTCATGTAGTCTCCTTACTACTGGGGTGACACACTGTAACAAACCTCCTCTTCATGTAATCTCCTTACTACTGGGGTGACACACTGTAACAAACCTCCTCCTCATGTAATCTCCTTACTACTGGGCTGACACACTGTAACAAACCTCCTCCACATGTAATCTCCTTACTACTGGGGTGACACACTAATGAACCCCCTCCTAATGTAATCTCCTTACTACTGG
The DNA here is from genome assembly GCF_029499605.1 of Hyla sarda. NCBI lineage: Eukaryota > Metazoa > Chordata > Amphibia > Anura > Hylidae > Hyla > Hyla sarda. The sequence continues at coordinate 510,635,951 of NC_079190.1, read as the reverse complement.
GGTGACACACTGTAACAAACCTCCTCCTCATGTAATTTCCTTACTACTGGGGTGACACACTGTAACAAACTTCCTCCTCATGTAATCTCCTTACTACTGGGGTGACACACTGTAACAAACCTCCTCCTCATGTAATCTTCTTACTACTGGGGTGACACACTGTAACAAACCTTCTCCTCATGTAATCTTCTTACTACTGCGGTGACACACTGTAACAAACCGCCTCCTCATGTAATCTCCTTACTACTGGGGTGACACATTGTAACAAACCTCCTCCTCATGTAATCTCCTTACTACTGGGGTGACACACAGTAACAAACCTCCTCCTCATGTAATCTCCTTACTACTGGGGTGACACACTGTAACAAACCCCCTCCTCATGTAGTCTCCTTACTACTGGGGTGACACACTGTAACAAACCTCCTCTTCATGTAATCTCCTTACTACTGGGGTGACACACTGTAACAAACCTCCTCCTCATGTAATCTCCTTACTACTGGGCTGACACACTGTAACAAACCTCCTCCACATGTAATCTCCTTACTACTGGGGTGACACACTAATGAACCCCCTCCTAATGTAATCTCCTTACTACTGGGGTGACACTGTGACAAACCTTCTCCTCATGTAATCCCTTTACTACTGGGGTGATACACTGTGACAAACCTTCTCCTACTGTAATCAACCAGGGGTTTTGCTGGATGGGCGGGTGCTTCGGATGCTGGCTAACTTTGTTGCTGCATGCAAAGCGGCGCCCCCCATCAAGAGTGCGCTCTAGGCAGCTGCCTATTTTGCCTATAGACAAAGCCGGCTCTGCAAGCAGAGAACTGAACAGCTTGTGGAGAAATGGAGACGGTCCATGAGCCAATCACAAGACACCATGTGACACAACGTGAAGGTCCCTGGTCCCCGATGTCACCAGCTCCTACACCAAACATTCAGCCATTGAGAACAAATATTTTCTCACACAAAATATGGTGGCCTTGCTGTCCCGGACCTCCATAAATATCATTTATTGACACATCTCCGTAGAATCCCCTCATGGTCCACTTTCTTAGCATTCAATAAATGGACGGAGATAGAGAAAATGTGGATTTTCCCTATACACCCAAGCTTCTTCATATGGTCTAGAGATTCTATCTACCCAGCTTCCAAATTGCTAGGCCCAATGCGATTGACAATAACAATCTGGGAATACTCCCAATCTACATACTATTTAAAGTCCGACATCACGCTCCTTATTCCCCTCTTACTCAACCCACAGATCTTGCACAGTTTTGATATTGCAACAGTTACCCCATGGATTTCTTCCAAAATCTTCCACTTGGCCGATATAACAGACCCATACAAGAGAACCCTCCTCCCCTTCCAAATGCTCAGAGATAAAACTCACCTCCCTGATGACGCTTTTCAACTTTATCAAGCAATCAAGCTTCACGTGAACATTGTCTCTGACACCTCTTCTTTCCCACCCCCTACACCATTTGAATTGCTATGTAGAGGCTCCAACTCGACCAAAGGCCTCATCTCTAATATTTATAATATATTGTCCTCGGAGGGAGGTATTGACAATCATAGGCATAAATACATGGACAAATGGGATTCCGATCTTGGTCACCCCCTGTCAGAGCATTTGGAAGGCTGCAGCCAGTTCCTCCTCCTGCGTCTCACATCAGGAGAATCAATATAACATTTTAATGATGTGGTACCAAACTCCAGAAAAACTACACCATCTCTTTCCACAGGTGTCCCCTTTGTGTTGGAGGTGTCAGGCTGGCACTGGCTCCCTCCAACATATTTTTGGGGATTGCTCTGCATTGATAGGGGGGATTAAACTGTCAGAGTCACTGGTAGAGAAGGATCTGGGTGTACTTGTAGATCACAGACTACAGAATAGCATGCAATGTCAGGCTGCTGCTTCCAAAGCCGGCAGGATATTGTCATGTATAAAAAGAGGCATGGACTCAAGGGACAGGGACATAATACTCCCCCTTTATAAAGCATTGGTACGGCCTCACCTGGAATATGCTGTTCAGTTTTGGGCACCTGTCCATAAAAGGGACACTGCGGAGTTGGAAAGGGTGCAGAGACGCGCGACTAAACTAATATGGGGCATGGAACATCTTAGCTATGAGGAGCGATTAAAGGAGTTACAATTGTTTAGTCTTGAGAAGAGACGTTTAAGGGGGGATATGATAAACGTATATAAGTATATTAATGGCCCATACAAAAAATATGGAGAAAAACTGTTCCAGGTTAAACCCCCCCCAAAGGACGAGGGGGCACTCCCTCCGTCTGGAGAAGTAAAGGTTTAGTCTAAAGGGGCGACACGCCTTCTTTACCGTGAGGACTGTGAATTTATGGAACGGTCTACCTCAGGAACTGGTCACAGCAGGAACAATTAACAGCTTTAAAAAATCCCATCCCTTCCCCAATATCGCGCCACACCCCTACCCCTTAATTCCCTGGTTGAACTTGATGGACATATGTCTTTTTTCGACCGTACTAACTATGTAACTATGAGACACTTTTGGTTGGAGGTCCAATCTTTAATAGCTCGGGTTTTGGGAATTTGTCCTCCCTTGCACGCGAACACATACCTTTTAAACCTCCCTCCTCCCGGAATGTCCTCCACTTTATTCGAATTACTTTTACACATCCTAACGGCTTCCAAATGTCTCATAGCCCGTTGGTGGAAGCGCTCAGATGCTCCACCCATCCAGGCTCTATTTGAAAAAATTAGGGAGGTTCGTAGGATGGAACACTTGTCAGCTGTTATGGAGAATAGGCTTTTTTTTCCTTTCAGAAGACTTGGAGACTTTGGGAGGAGTATGAAGATTCTATAACTTCTCAATGACAGTCATGACCATGCGAGACCTTATTCTTTTCTATTTTTCTCTCTCACCCCTTAGTAGGACTATGTCCTTTACTTGTACTTCTGTACTGCCATATAATCTCTTTCTTTTTATATATATTTTTTTCTCTTATTCTTCTGTACAATGCCATTTCATTGGATCCTTGTGTATTGTATTCATGCGATCTTAACTGGATTTATTGTACATCCTTCTTTATTTATTTTATTTCCCTTTTTTTATGTATGTTATAAATGGAAAAATTCTCCTAAATAAACAATTATATAAAAAAAAAATAACAAAAATAAAAAAAATTGTCCACTTCTACCCCAAGACTATTATTTGTAACAGAAAACAGAAAAAAATAAAAATAGTTTAGACTTTTAATAAAGACATCCCAAGGTTTTCAGATTTCGTAAGTGAACGAATTAGGTCAAGGGTTTGAATACTTTTACTAAATTCAGTATTTTCGTGGGGTTAAACCCCAATGGTTCCTCGTTGTGCTCCAGCTGCAGGTGACAGTTCTATAGATCTCCGCATCCTTTGTGTTATTATTTATGACAGTTTTTTCTTTCCGTCGCTCGTGTGTGATGTGAAGTGTCGCATCCAGTACAGAGACGTCACAACAGCGTCTCCCCACCTGTCACCTGTCACCGGCGCTGCTGGGAGTCCATCTCACTAACAAACCTGGAGGACTGCGCCAGAACCTCGGATGCCTTCATGTAGTGCTGGGCGATATGACCAAAAGTGAGTATCACGGTATTTTTCTAAAGTATTACGGTATCACGGTATTTTTTTTTTACATTTAGACTTGCATTGAGGGGTCGTAGCAGAACTAAATGATCTGAACACTGGGGCAGTGGAGTACCCTTTTATATAGATGTAACAAACAACCCTACAGCCTCCAGCTGTTGCATAACTACAACTCCCAGCATGTAGGACTATATAGTAGTGTATAGTATAGGTGAGTGTTTCCCAACTAGGGGTGCCTCCAGCTGTTGCATAACTACAACTCCCAGCATGTAGGACTATATAGTAGTGTATAGTATGGGTCAGTGTTTTCCAACTAGGGGTGCCTCCAGCTGTTGCAAAACTACTACTCCCAGCATGTAGGACTATATAGTAGTGTATAGTATAGGTCAGTGTTTCCCAACTAGGGGTGCCTCCAGCTGTTGCAAAACTACTACTCCCAGCATGCCCGGACAGCCGTTGGCTGTCCGGGCATGCTGGGAGTTGTAGTTTTGCAACAGCTGGAGGGCCTACTGTAGGTATAGTATATTATACAGACCCCTGTCCATCCCAGAACCCTGACTCACCTTCCCAGTTGCTGCAGGGACCGTCCGGGGAGGGTGGACCGGGCCATCCATCCTTCCTGTAGTGTCCGGCGGCATTCCGGGTGGAGGGTGAACCGGTCCGGGCTGTCCTTCTTCTCCGTGGGTCCTCTTCTCCACTCCGGGCAGGCTCCGGCCTAGTAACGCTGCATAGACGCCACTGCGCAGTGACGTCCGTACGCAGCGACACATCTGACATCATGGCGTAGCGGCGTCTATGCAGCATTACTAGGCCGGAGCCTTCCCGGAGTGGAGAAGAGGACCCCCGGAGAAGAAGGACAGCCCGGACCGGTTCACCCTCCACCCGGAATGCCGCCGGACACTACAGGAAGGATGGATGGCCCGGACCACCCCCATTATGGGTAAGCTTAATTTTTTTTATTGACTCGGAGGGTGGGGGAGGGGCCCGACCGGTATAGCGGTATGGGCAAAAATCCATACCGTGGGAGAAAAAAAATATGGTATCCGGTTCATACCGGTACACCGCCCAGCACTACCTTCAAGTCTATTTCTATTAGAAATACGGAAACTTTCCTTGACTTTAGAACCAGAGAAGAACCCCCGGGGGCAGGGATTTGCCATCGGGAGGAACTTTTGGAAACAGTGATAATATCTATATTATTTGTCACCTACATTTTATTATTTATGTATAGATTAGTGGTCTCAAACTGTGGCCCTCCAGATGTTGCAAAACTTCAACTCCCAGCATGCCAGGACAGCCAAACACCTGTCTGCCTCCTCCAGAGGATCAACACTAGTGATGAGCGGCACGGGCCATATTAGAATTTGCGATATTTCGCGAATATATGGACGAATATTGGTCTTATATTCGCGAAATTCGCATATTCAATATATTTGCGGTTATTTTTGCTTTGCCTAAATGCGGATGCAGATAATTATCTACTTATCTATCTATATTATCCATCTATCTACCTATCTCATATGTATCTATCTATATTATCCATCTATCTACCTATCTCATATGTATCTATCTATATTATCCATCTATCTACCTATCTCATATGTATCTATCTATATTATCCATCTATCTACCTATCTCATATGTATCTATCTATATTATCCATCTATCTACCCATTTCATATGTATCTATCTATATTATCCATCTATCTACCCATCTCATATGTATCTATCTATATTATCCATCTATCTACCCATTTCATATGTATCTATCTATATTATCCATCTATCTACCCATCTCATATGTATCTATCTATATTATCCATATATCTACCTATCTCATATGTATCTATCTATATTATCCATCTATCTACCTATCTCATATGTATCTATCTATATTATCCATCTATCTACCCATCTCATATGTATCTATCTATATTATCCATCTATCTACCCATTTCATATGTATCTATCTATATTATCCATCTATCTATCTACCTATCTCATATGTATCTATCTATATTATCCATCTATCTACCTATCTCATATGTATCTATCTATATTATCCATCTATCTATCTACCTATCTCATATGTATCTATCTATATTATCCATCTATCTACCTATCTCATATGTATCTATCTATATATGTGTGTTTATGTACACACACTAATAGAACAGGTGATGACTCCTGTTACAAAATTACTATTAAAGCAACATATAGGGAAACAAAGATGCCACGCACGCTGGTCCCCCTATATAATGTTGGTGACTACTGTTTTATCTGTTATTATTTCATTTCACAGTAATCGGACCATGTGGTCTGTTAAAGGGGAACCTTTCATCAAAGCAACTTTTGTTATATTATGGATTAAGGGAGTACTACCGGGGAAAACTTTATTATTTTAATCAACTGGTGCCAGAAAGTTAAACAGATTTGTAAATTACTTTTATTAAAAAAATCTTATTCCTTCCAGAACTTTTTAGTGGCTGTATACTACAGAGGAAATGTTTATCTTTTTGAATTTCTCTGATGTCACGACCACAGTGCTCTCTGCTGACCTCTGCTGTTCATTTTAGGAACTGTCCAGAGCAGGAGAAAATCCCCATAGCAAACATATGCTGCTCTGGACACTTCCTAAAATGGACAGCAGAGAGCACTGTGGTCTTGACATAAGAGAAATTCAAAAAGATAAACATTTCCTCTGTAGTATACAGCCCCTAAAAAGTACTGGAAGGATTACGATTTTTTTAATAGAAGTCATTTACAAATCTGTTTAACTTTCTGGCACCAGTTGACTTAAAAAAAAAAAAAAAAAAAAAAAGTGGTCCAGGGTAGAAGCCCTTTAATGTATGCAGAATAACTTTCCAATAGCATGTTATAAAATAAATAGGCTTCTTTCAATTTAATGTTCCACTTTGAAAAAATGACCACTAGGGGTCTCCCTACTAGTCCGGGCCACAAGCCTTTTTTTTTTTATAGATTTCAGACTCATGCTGGAGTCCTAAATCTCAGACTGCAGCCGGGACACAGACAAGCTCAGCACTGCTCCCTGGCAGGGAACAGTGCTGAGCTTGTCTGTGTCCCGGCTGCAGTCTGAGATTTAGGACTCCAGACAAGAAATAAGTCAAGAAATATATTTCTTATCTCTGGCCACTACTCTGCTGTGCACCGCAGGTGCGGACCTGTGCCTTGGACTAGACAGCCCTATATTCAGAGATACATATTGTACACACTATTTAGTGTTAAATGCGATGGGAAAGCTATTTAAAAGATAAACTGTCCCACCCCGACATGTTTCACCACTAAATGTGGCTTTATCAAGGAGACAACAGAGAGAGGATCCAAAGGATCCACACTGATCATGAAAGGTAAATCAAAGCTTCCCATGTAGTGTTAGGTTTAGGGAAAAAGACACTAACCCTACCAAACCTAATTTGGTATTAGGGAGCAGGACATTAAGCCTTACCATTCTTACCCTGATTTAGGATTAGGTTTAAAAGGGTTAGGGTTAGGTAGTGGGACCCTAACCCTTCTAACCTTAACCCTATTTTAGGGTTAGTTTAAGCAGGGTTACTCCACTGGGAAAAAAAATTGACTGGTGCACGAAGGTTACAAATTATTTCTGTTAAAAAACCCTAATCCTTCCAGCACTTATCAGCTGCTGTATGAACCACAGGAAGTTCTTTTCTTTTTGAATTTCCTTTCTGTCTGAATTTCCTCTGTCCATTTTAGGAACTGTCCAGAGTAGGAGCAAATTCCCATAGCAAACCTCTCCTGCTCCAGACAGTTCCTAAAATGGACAGAGGTGGCAGCAGATAGCACTGTGGTCAAACAGAAAGGAAATTCAAAAAGAAAAGAACTTCCTCTGGAACATACAGCAGCTGATAAGTACTGGAAGGATTAAGATTTTTCTTTATAGAAGTAATTTACAAATCTGTTTAACTTTCTGGCACCAGTCGATTAAAAAAAAAAAAAAATTAACTTTAAGGTTAGGGAATGGGACCCAATCACTACTAATCCTAGCTCTTAGGCTTGTTTCACACTAGCAAATTACTCCGTTTAGCAAGTTCCATCGCTAGTTCCGTTCTAATATCACAGGCAGTTACCAAATCCTATACATCCGTTAGAAAATCCCATTATAGTCAATGGGATTTTTCTAATACAGTGATCCCTCAACTTACAATGGCCTCAACATACAATAGTTTCAACATACAATGGTCTTTTCTGGACCATCGTAAGTTGAAACCAGACTCAACATACAATGTACAGACAGTCCACATCTGTGAAACGTGTCAATGGCTGGAAGAACCGACCAATCAAAATGGGCATTCACTGGTAAAACCAGTATTACTGAAGCGTATGCACTGACTGGTGTCTGGTAGCGCCCCCTACAGTACAGGGAGGTATTACATGTTCTGTACTATATACCTGTATTACTGAAGTGTATGCACTGACTGGTGTCTGGTAGCTCCCTCTACAGTACAAGGAGGTATTACATGTTCTGTACTATATACCTGTATTACTGAAGTGTATGCACTGACTGGTGTCTGGTAGCGCCCCCTACAGTACAGGGAGGCATTACATGTTCTGTACTCTTTACCTGTATTACTGAAGTGTATGCACTGACTGGTGTCTGGTAGCGCCCCCTACAGTACAGGGAGGCATTACATGTTCTGTACTCTTTACCTGTATTACTGAAGTGTATGCACTGACTGATGTCTGGTAGCGCCCCCTACAGTACAGGGAGGTATTACATGTTCTGTACACTTTACCTGTATTACTGAAGTGTATGCACTGACTGGTGTCTGGTAGCGCCCCCTACAGTACAAGGAGGTATTACATGTTCTGTACTCTTTACCTGTATTACTGAAGTGCATGCACTGACTGGTGTCTGGTAGTGCCCCCTACAGTACAGGGAGGTATAACATGTTCTGTACTCTTTACCTGTATTACTGAAGTGCATGCACTGACTGATGTCTGGTAGCGCCCCCTACAGTACAGGAAGGTATTACATGTTCTGTACACTTTACCTGTACCAGGCTTACCTGCTCCTTTGGACACCAGGTGGGGGCGGCTCCATAACTTTTTAGGACATTGTGTACTGTACAGGACCCTGAAGAAGCTCCTGTCCTCTACATAGACCAGTGTTCCCCAAGCAGGGCGGCCCCAGCTGTTGCAAAACTACAACTCCCAGCATGCCCGGACAGCCAAAGGCTGTCCGGGCATGCTGGGAGTTGTAGTTTTGCAACAGCTGGAGGCTCCCTGCTTGGGAAAAACTGACATAGACAGTAATTTACAGCTCCCAGCAGATCTTTCTTACTTTTATATGTAAGGATTTGCTTTATCTATATTAGTTATCTACTTATTTTTCTTTAATCCTCACTTTTTCCTATTTTTTGGATGACATTTTTGGTGGCTTCAGAACCAATTACCAGGTTTCCATAGAGTTCTGGTCTCAACATACGATGGTCTCAACATACAATGGTCGTCCCGGAACCAATTAATATTGTAATTTGAGGGATCACTGTGTAATCTATGGGATTTTTCTAATATCCGTTTTAATCCATTATAGTCCGTTATTGATAACGGACGTTATTTTGTGACGGAAGATAGAACGGAAGAAAGTAGTTCATGAACTTTTGATGCGATTCTTCTCATCAAGTATTACAGGATCTCCCGGTGGAGAACCTCAGCGTGGCATCGGCCGGTCACCGCACTGGCACTGAAATAGTTAATGTATCCGCTCACCGGTCACTACATCTCCTTTATAAAGGAGAATAAACTAAAAAAAAAAAAATGTAAGAAAAACTGCAGAAGACGTAGAAAGCAAGACAAATCTCTTCCACATCTGTTGGTTTGCAAGGGTAATTGTGATAAATGGCGGCATAAAGTCAGTGTGACAGAAGGGGGAGGGGGGCGCGGAGGAATAAGTGGTAAGTGTGGGAGACTAAAATAAGGGCAGTCAGGACTGACACCACAATCCGGGCCGCAACGGAAGCTGCGCTGTTACTGATCGTGAACGGTTAATATGTAGCAACAGTTTATACGGTTTTAAATAAGGCGATTACGGTGAAGGAGTGCGATGATTTTTATTTTTTTGTGTATTTTTGCATTATTTACTTTCTTTACTAGACATGGCCGCCTATGGTCAGTGATGTATGAGCTCGCTGATCCCTATTGTTCATTTCATCTATTTAACTATTAAAAACAAAAAAAAACTTTGTAATATTACGTTACCATTTGTACAATTAGTGGGCAGTATTATAGTAGTTATATTCTTGTATATAGGAGGCAGTATTATAGTAGTTATATTCTTGTATATAGGAGGTGGTATTATAGTAGGTATATTCTTGTATATAGGAGCAATATTATAGTAGTTATATTCTTGTATATAGGAGCAGTATTATAGTAGTTATATTCTTGTATATAGGAGCAGTATTATAGTAGTTATATTCTTGTATATAGGAGCAGTATTATTGTAGTTATAGTCTTGTATATAGGAGCAGTACTATAGTAGTTATATTCTTGTATATAGGAGGCAGTATTATAGTAGTTACATTCTTGTATATAGGAGCAGTATTATAGTAGTTATATTCTTGTATATAGGAGCAGTATTATAGTAGTTATATTCTTGTATATAGGAGCAGTATTACAGTAGTTATATTCTTGTATATGGGAGGCAGTATTATAGTAGTTATATTCTTGTATATGGGAGCAGTATTATAGTAGTTATATTCTTGTATATAGGAGCAGTATTACAGTAGTTATATTCTTGTATATAGGAGCAGTATTATAGTAGTTATATTCTTGTATATAGGAGCAGTATTATAGTAGTTATATTCTTGTATATAGGAGGCAGTATTATAGTAGTTATATTCTTGTGTAGAGGAGCAGTATTATAGTAGTTATATTCTTGTATATAGGAGCAGTATTATAGTAGTTATATTCTTGAATATAGGAGGCATTATTATAGTAGTTATATTCTTGTATATAGGAGCAGTATTATAGTAGTTATATTCTTGTATATAGGAGACAGTATTATATTAGTTATATTCTTGTATATAGGGAGCAGTATTATAGTAGTTATATTCTTGTATATAGGAGCAGTATTATAGAAGTTATATTTTTGTATATAGGAGCAGCATTATAGTAGTTATATTCTTGTATATAGGAGGCAGTATTACAGTAGTTATATTCTTGTATATAGGAGCAGTATTATAGTAGTTATATTCTTGTATATAGAAGCAGTATTATAATAGATATATTCTTGTATATAGGAGCAGTATTATAGTAGGTATATTCTTGTATATAGGAGGCAGTATTATAGTAGTTATATTCTTGTATATAGGAGCAGTATTATAGTAGTCATATTCTTGTATATAGGGGCAGTATTATAGTAGGTATATTCTTGTATATAGGAGCAGTATTATAGTAGGTATATTCTTGTATATAGGAGCAGTATTATAGTAGGTATATTCTTGTATATAGAGGCAGTATTATAGTAGTTATATTCTTGTATATAGGAGCAGTATTATAGTAGTTATATTCCTTTATATAGGAGCAGTATTATAGTAGTTATATTCTTGTATATAGGAGCAGTATTATAGTAGTTATATTCTTGTATATAGGAGCAGTATTATAGTAGTTATATTCTTGTATATAGGAGGCAGTATTATAGTAGTTATATTCTTGTATATAGGAGCAGTATTATAGTAGTTATATTCTTGTATATAGGAGGCAGTATAATAATAGTTACATTCTTGTATATAGGAGCAGTATTATAGTTGTTATATTCTTGTATATAGGAGCAGTATTATAGTAGTTATATTCTTGTATATAGGAGCAGTATTATAGTAGTTATATTCTTGTATATAGGAGGCAGTATAATAATAGTTACATTCTTGTATATAGGAGCAGTATTATAGTAGTTATATTCTTGTATATAGGGGCAGTATTATAGTAGTTAAATTCTTGTATATAGGAGCAGTATTATAGTAGTTATATTCTTGTATATAGGAGCAGTATTATAGTAGTTATATTCTTGTATATAGGAGGCAGTATAATAATAGTTACATTCTTGTAGTATTCTTGCAGTATTAAAGTGATTGTATTTGTTCACTGTAATTTTTAATAATCATTGTACATTATCCAGATTTACTTTGACCATGATTCTAAGACTCACCAATACCAGATTAATACAAAATGCTAATTCTGAGAATGTTCCATTGTAAATCATCCTGTCCCTCCTTCTCGTTGCAGCTGACAAATATACGATGAACAGCGCTCATCATAGAATTACATGTAATTTGCGTACTGCAGTAAAAAGCACTATCCCTAATTAGTGCACCTGTATCCATTATACTAATGTCTCCTCCACCACAGACCAACAACAGATTGAGCCTGGCGAATCCATAGACCACTCTACTCAAAGGAATATAATTTACGTGATTGCGATTCTTTTACTCCGCAGGGCTCCGGGGCGAAAAACTGGAGGGAAATAAGGCTGCGCCTTGTCTTGAAGTTACTCCTGCATTTCTCTCTCCCCGAGTAGTTGGAACTCCATTGTTGGTTCGCATCTCCCAATGCCATGACAGCATGGCGCGAGATTTTGCCTCTTTTTTCCTTATATATTTCTCAATGATTAATCAATCCAATTCTGTATACAATTAACATATTTTTTCCTTCCACTAAATCAAGATTCTTTCATGCAGACGATTGACACCTGCGACGGCTCTCAAAGGGAATGAAGACCCCCTCCTGGGCGCCTCGCTCCCACTGCTCTTAAGTTTATGCTGGTGCTGAGATCGCTCCAGTCTTTCGAAACTTTAGTGTTGTCCTTAAAGTAATGCACCATTTTGCATTGTAGCTCCAGAACTTTACGGCTACTGTTCTCCTGTACAGGGCCCTGGCTACTTACCCATCTTTGGCACGCTCTGGCCCCCACCTTCCTGGGCGAGAACAAGTGATGGCCCGCTCACCCAAAAAACAAGGCCAAAACAATACAGCTGCATCCAATGTGGATAAACCAAAGAATAGAGCACTCACCTGGTCTTGACGTGTAGTACAACTTCTTTATTGTATCACGACATGTTCAACATAGCGTGTCAGGTGGGGGAGCGGACAGGAACAGGTGGAGGGGGCAGTGGGATGGGCGATGGTCAGTATTGCACAATCAGCGCTTCGCCAGGCCCCTCAGGCCTGAGGAAGCGCTGATTACACGATACGGACCGTCACCCATCTCACTCCCCCACTCCACCTATTCCTGTCTGCTCCCCCACCTGACACGCTATGTTGAATATGTCGTGATACAATAAAGAAGTTGTACTACACGTCAAGACCAGGTGAGTGCTCTATTCTTTGGTTTATCTACATTGGATGCATCTTTTTTCTCTTATGTGAACACCGGAATGGTCTACTAGCCAGAGGAATATAGCTGCATACCTATTTGTGAAGTAACAGTGCCGGGTATATCTACATGAGGACTGAAAAAAATACAGCCATTTAGTTCCCAAATAATACTGCCACACTATGTCTAAACAATATCTTCTTGCAATATCAGCAAATAAAAATGTAATAATGTCTTAATAATACTGCCGTACAATGCCATACAATGTCTAAATAGTACTGTCATACAATGTTAACACAATGCAGCCATTCTTTGTTTAAATATTACAGTCCAAATAGTGAATGCTAAGTCCCGGACTCATGTAAATTCACATGCTCCAATCTCAAGTTAAACTGGAGAGTACCAATACCGCCATAGAATACTTTCACAACAATACAGAAATTCAGTGCACCAATAATACTGCAACAATGTCATGAATGGGCGTGGACAGGGAAAAGGGAGCCCTAAAGCTGTCCCTACAAACCACTTTCCCTGCCTTCTTGCCAATCCACTCTAAATGACGGAGCAACAACTTGGAGCTGGTCCCTTTCTTGCGCTAAAGTGCATGGGCGTCAAAGTCAACAAAACAGATGGAACTGTAAAAGTTGGGGAACAAGTCAGGAACATAATGGGAATGCAATAACCAACAAACAGATGTACAAATACAAACAAGGCAGGATACAACATACTAACATACAGTTCAGAAACCTGAATCAAGATTAACGGCAGATATGATAATATTAACCCCTTAAGGACGCAGGACGTAAATGTACGTCCTGGTGAGTAGTGTTGCTCGCGAATATTCGCAATTCAAATTTTATTCGCGAATATCGCATATTCGCGAATTCGCGAATATTCGCGAATATAGCGCTATATATTCATTACGAATATTCGTATTTTTTTTATTTCACAGTACACATCACAGTGATCATCCCTCTCTGCTTCCAGCTTATGTGGTGTAAAGAAGGCTCTAATACTACTGTGTGAGACCGGTGTGCGAATTTTCGCATATGCGAAAATGTGCATATGCTAATTTTCGCATATGCTAATTTTTGTATATGCAAATGTTCGTATATTCGCATATGCGAAAATAAAACGAGAATATTACGAATATGCGAATATTCGCGAATATGACGAATATTCGTCCATATATTCGCGAATATTCGCGAATTCGAATATGGCCTATGCCGCTCAACACTACTGGTGAGGTGGTACTTAACGCACCAGGACGTACATTTACGTCCTATGCATAACCGCGGGCATCGGAGCGATGCCCGTGTCATGCGTGGCTGATCCTGGCTGCTGATCGCAGCCAGGGACCCGCCGGCAATGGCCGACGCCCGCGATCTCGCGGGCGTCCGCTATTAACCCCTCAGGTGCCGGGATCAATACAGATCCCGGCATCTGCGGCAGTTCGCGATTTAAATGAACGATCGGATCGCCCACAGCGCTGCTGCGGGGATCCGATCATTCAGAACGCCACACGGAGGTCCCCTCTCCTTCCTCCTTCCAGCTCCCGGCGTCTCCTGCTCTGGTCTGTGATCGAGCAGACCAGAGCAGAAGATCACCGAAAACACTGATCTGTTCTATGTCCTATACATAGAACAGATCAGTATTAGCAATCATGGTATTGCTATGAATAGTCCCCTATGGGGACTATTCAAGTGTAAAAAAAAAAATAAAAAAAAATGTAAAAGTAAAAGTAAAAAAAAAGTGAAAAATCCCCTCCCCCAATAAAAAAGTAAAACGTCCGTTTTTTCCTATTTTACCCCCAAAAAGCGTAAAAAACATTTTTTATAGACATATTTGGTATCGCCGCGTGCGTAAATGTCTGAACTATTAAAATAAAATGTTAATGATCCCGTACGGTGAACGGCGTGAACGAAAAAAAAAAAAAAAAGTCCAAAATTCCTACTTTTTTAATACATTTTATTAAAAAAAAATTATAAAAAATGTATTAAAAGTTTTTTATATGCAAATGTGGTATCAAAAAAAGTACAGATCATGGCGCAAAAAATGAGCCCCCATACCGCCACTTATATGGAAAAATAAAAAAGTTAGAGGTCATCAAAATAAAGGGATTATAAAACGTACTAATTTGGTTAAAAAGTTTGTGATTTTTTTTTAAGCACAACAATAATATAAAAAGTATATAATAATGGGTATCATTTTAATCGTATTAACCCTCAGAATAAAGAACACATGTCATTTTTACACATAAATTGTACCGCGTGAAAACAAAACCTTCCAAAATTAGCAAAATTGCGTTTTTCGTTTTAATTTCCCCACAAAAATAGTGTTTTTTGGTTGCGCCCATATATTTTATGATATAATGAGTGATGTCATTACAAAGGGACATTGCAAAAAACAAGCCCTCATACTAGTCTAGTGGATGAAAATATAAAAGAGTTATGATTTTTAGAAGGCGAGGAGGAAAAAATGAAAACGTAAAAATTAAATTGTCTGAGTCCTTAAGGCCAAAATGGGCTGAGTCCTTAAGGGGTTAACAAGACTAGATATGGGGATAAGTTACAGCAGACAAAACCAGGAGATGCAGGGGGATGAGCAGGTTAACTGAATGTCAGAACACTAAACTGGTCAGGAAATCAAGAGCACTGTTCACACTGGACTCAGAACAAGAAGCACACTGGACACCCCACTCCAAGCATGGAGGGACATCAATACCAATAGGCTCCTAGTGGGCACTTTTCACCAAGTGATCAGGATGCTAGCCTAGGGGGAAACAAAAAATCCTAAATACAAGCAAAGACTGGTAAAGGCACAAGGACTCACTCACTCACTCCTAGATAGACTGATAGTACAAGGCTCAGAACAGGATTCTATCCTAGGAGATCCAAGATTAAACAAGGTCAAAACAGGACAGACAAAAGCACAGTGTGAATACAGACTAAGGCAACACAAAGCAAATCCAGCACAAACGTACATACATACTAAAACCCAACAAATGTACTAAAACAAAGTAGCCTAAAATCTATATATCAAAAAGGACAGACAAATCTCGAGATAGGTACACAGACAATCAAAAGCTAAGATGCATCATAAATAAGACATGGATAGAGCACAGGTCCAATCAAGCAAGAGAGAAGCACCTGAAGAGACCTTATATATCCCAGTGCGTAAGGGTTAACTTCCCAAACCAGGGAGAATAAACACAGAAACAATGTCTATATAATACCTCCATACAATGTCCATATAATACCTCCATACAATGTCCATATAATGCCTCCATACAATGACTAAATAATATCACCATACAATGTCTATATAAAACCGTCATACAATGTCTAAATAATACCGCCACCCAATGTCTAAATAATACCGCCACACAATGTCTAAATAATCCCCCTATACAATGTCTTAATAATACTTCCATGCAATGTCTATATAGTACCTCCATACAATGACTATATAAAATCGCCATACAATGTCTACATAATACCGCCATACACCTTAAGGCTTAAGAAAGGTCTCATTAAGGGACCGAAATGTAGCATTTGAAACTTGATGGGTGGATAAAATACCACATTTTGGAGTGCAGCCTCTCTGCTTGTGATTAATACCACCATACAATGCCTATATAATGCCCCCATAAAACGTTGACCAATGTTAACCCAAAGTTAATCCAATGTTTAGGCACCCCCTACAGTTCCCAGTTCCAGGATCAGCAGTTGTAAGGATCAGCAGACTTTGTAGTTACAGCTTGGAAAATAAACCTGATTTAGCGATACCCCATCGGGCACGGTTTGTACTACATGCGTCTCTATGGCACCACTTAAAGGGGTTCTCCACCATAAGGTGATTTTAGTAAGTACCTGGCAGACAGTAATGGACATGCTTAGTAAGGATCTGCGCTTGTCTTGGGGATAAATGGCTATGTTGTGAGATTACCATAACACTGTAGCTAGCTTTTTATGAACTGGTATTTCCTGTTTGAGTTTTCTTCTTTGCCTACAAGTCCCATAATTCCAATTTTCCTCCCCCCCACACATCAGCCCTCCCCCCACCCATTAAAACACAAATGAGCTGCATCCATTCAAAAGACCTGTGGTTTTCAATCAGGGTGCCTACAGCTGTTGCATTAGTTGCAGATTGATCTCTCTCCCACCAAGCGATCGTTCCACCCATTGAAGCAGACAGGCTCCCTGTCATCAGCTGACTAGTGATGTAATGTCTCGGCCGCATTGCAATCTGGGAAAAATCTGAGACAACAGTCATTTTGTATGCTGTTAAAAAATAAATATCGGGGTGAAAATCACAGAAGAATTGTGAGAAAACCGTCACACACAGGTACAGACACTATATTATGGACTACACTAACTTTACAGCCCCTGCAGCATAGTCAAATAAAAAAAAATTCCTGGAATACCCCTTTAATAGTTGCGTTGTGGTTTGTAGCCGGTTTTCCTGACATGTTGAGATATTTATAAGAAATTGGAGTCTTTTTGACCTAAATTTGTTAAAGGTAAAAGGTGGACGCACATGTACCGCACTAGGATGGCCCAACCCTCAAGGTCACATGATACCGGCAGGCAGTGAGATAAAAAATAGGTCAGTATGTTGCAGCGGTTCCATGTGGGAAGGACGATGACTCCCAGCTGTGCCCGGGATAGGGAGATGAGCCGAGGCTTTATTTATACCTGGACAGGCTGGAGGAATAAGCCGGGCAGTCAATCATTCCCCCTATAAATACACGCCTGCAGATGCCCAGAGGACAGCGCACAGCCAGCTCTGCTACGACTCTCAAAGCAACTTTGGTTTTAATTGATTTGGACATTACAGCTAATTTTCCTGAGACATCTGTTACAATACATCAGCATATGCCATTAGCCGCACGCTAATCTCTGTTGTGCTTCCACAGCTTGAGGTTTTACTGCTGGTTTACTCAGAGCAAGACTAACAAGGGTTAAATCTACAACGACAGCAAAATCGAAGGGTGGCTATAGGGGGACTCTATCCGAAAATGGACGGGGAGCTATCACCTAGTGTTTTGATCAGTGTTTCCCAACCAGTGTGCCCCCAGCTGTTGCAAAACTACAACTCCCAGCATGCCCGGACAGCCTTTGGCTGTCCGGGCATGTTGGGAGTTGTAGTTTTGCAACAGTTGGAGTCCCACTGGTTGGGAAACATTTTGGCTGTCGGGGCATGCTGGCAGTTGTTGTTTTGCAACAGATAGAGGCACACTAGTTCAGAAACACTGGTATTAGATGTGTATAGGAAGCTGAACACTTTGCTTTCATAGCATTCAGCTTCCCTGTTAATACATTGTGTATTATAGTGTTTTCCAACCAATCGGGAAAACACTACATCGGCTCTCCGGGCATGCTGGGAGTTGTAGTTTTGCAACAGCTGGAGGCACCCTGGTTGGGAAACACTGGTATTAGATGTGTATAGGAAGCTGAACACTTTGCTTTCTTGCATTCAGCTTCCCTGATCATACAATGTGTATTATATTGTTTTCCAACCAATCTGCCTCCAGCTGATTCAAAACTACTACTCGCAGCATGTCCAGACAGCAGGAGGCTGTCTGGGCATGCTGAGAATTGTAGTTGTGCATCAGCTAGAGACACACTAGTTCGGAAACAATGGTATGAGATGTCTATAGGAAGCTGAACAGATTGCTTTCATAGCATTCAGCTTCCATGTTAATAGATTCTGTATTATAGTGTTTTCCAACCAATCAGGAAAACACTACATCGGCTCTCCGGACATGCTGGGAGTTGTAGTTTTGCAACAGCTGGAGGCACCCTGGTTGGGAAACAATGGTATTAGATGTGCATAGGAAGCTGAACACTTTGCTTTCATAGCATTCAGCTTCACTGATCATACATTGTGTATTATAGTGTGCCACAAACAGTCTGCCTCCAGCTGTTGGAAAACTACAACTCCTAGTATGCCGGCATGCTGCAAGTTGTACTTTCACAACATCTGGAGGAACCCTGTTTAGGAAACACTTATTTTGATTCCTAACGTTACAGTATGGTTTCTACATTGTAGAAAACTGTGGCACTTATCAACCTTACACTGCGAATATGTGCCGGGCTCCTCCCCCTTGTACTATTTCTCAGTGATAACATGTGACCCTAAACTAGGCATTACTTTGTGTGCAAAAGAGTTTCACTGACTGTGGCTTGACATGTTTTGGGGGTTTACCCCTTATTCATATGCATTACTGTTTATGACTATTGGGTAACCCCCCCAGAAACCTGTTAAATCTGTCTTGTATTGTTTGAAAAGTGTATACCCCCCCTGTTTCTAATGGATTTGCAATAAAGTATAAAGCTTTTATGGGCTATTGGAGTGATGGATTCTTCTTCTTCATCTTGCTGGTGTCAATAATTGATTAACCCCCTCCAGAGATAAAGGGGACATCAGACTGCCTGCCCAGGGCTTTACCTTGAGCCCAACCTACCATTGCTGCAGCAGAAATCAATAACAACAAGTCAATAACACATCCTCCGGTGCCAGGCTCCACCCCCTTGAACTATTTCTCAGTGATGTCATATGACCCTTAACAAAGCATTACTTTGTGTGCTAAAGACTCAGGGGGACAATTAATGACTGTGACTTGACGTGTTTCAGGGGGTTTCCCCTTAGTCATACGCATTATTCCTTATGACTAAGAGATAACTCTCTGAAACACGTCAGGCCCGACACCAGACGGCCTGCCCAGGGCTTTACCTTGAGATAAGTCTTAAAGCCCAACCTACGAAAGCTGCATCAGAAATCAATAACACATCCCCCCGATGCCGACTGCTCATGCCACCACTGAAAAAGGAAACTCCAGAATGTCAGAAGGTGAAACCGATGTGGAGGGAATTTTTTCAAATAAATGCAGTTCAAAGCTACTGCCTCTATTCTAAAAAAGAGAGAAACTTGAGATAAAACTAAATCTCCGACATATAGGCCATTGGAAGGAACCACTCGAGAACACACAATCCTTCTGAAAATAACATGGCTCCCTCTCCAAGCTTTGCCGCGTGTCAAGAGCTCTTATGTTTTATCTATAAAGCCTTAGAAAACCAGCAAAACCGAGGAAGGAGAAATTATGTTTGAAATTGCGGCTTCCAAAATGCTGCTGCAAATATTGAAGGAGCCTATCGAGCCCCTTGTCCTCTTTGGACAACAATAGATCCTCCAAGAGACATTATTTGTTGACTACTCAAAAGCTAATCTTAGCCGAAGCGAGAGGCAAAGACAACCACCACCTTCAAAAACCCAATACCTCTTGGTATCGCCTTACAAAAGGGCCAGAAACTCAGTCTTATAACAAAGAGGTCCCTAAACTACTCCTCAAGGCAGGGCCGGCTCCTCCTGTAGACAAAATAGGCAGCTGCCTAGAGCGCCCTCCCGATGGGGCTACAGGCTCATCATGCAGGTCTGGTCCTGCATCCTAACATTGCACGCCTCCAAACAGCCCTCTAAACCCCCATTGACCACCCCTCCACCCCTGGAGCACTGTGAATGGAGTGTTGTGTCCCGGTACCGTATTGCATACCGTACCTTTTATGGTGGTCCCCAAAGTCAGAGTTACTACGTTCAGATAGGGTCCCCCAGGTGGGACAGCCCCTAGTCGCCTCCTCCTTCTCTAATTTCATAATGCTATTATGTATATATTTAATAATGTGTATACTTAATATAGTGTATATTAGTCTACTTTCCTTGTTAGTGTCGCAGGACCTTCGGTCATGTGACTGTGTTAATTCCTCTATGGTATGTTGGAGGACCTTTGGAGGTCCTTGGGTCACATGTTTACCCATAACTCTCTGTACAGGAGATTGACAGTTGTTATGGACCAGTGAGCTTAAGTCCAGCCCCTGCCCATAGAAGGGAGCTGTAGCCAATGGTCGCTCTCTTGGGTTGCTGCTCTCGTGGATGCCGGACTAGCAGGATGGATCTGCGCAACTTACAAAGACAAGCTAGGCCAGAAACCAGCCGGCCTCAGCATAACCTAAACTGTGAGTTAAAATCTCAATCCCCGCTAAAGCTAGCGTGACTACTGGACCGAATCTAAACCCCTAAATTCAGTGGATCACCGCAACAATTATTTTCCTAAGCTCAATAGACTCACGAAGTCCCAACCACTTGTCAAGCTCTAATAGACTCTGTTATATGGACTGTTCCTGTTCATTATTGCCTAAAATCTTCAGTAAAAGTTCCGACAATTTTCTGCAAAACTACGGTTGTGGACAATCAATTACTTCCTATCTCCCTATCGCCATTGGGAAGGGTGGCGGTAGGACAAGCATACAGAGAATAGCCCTCACCCTGGCTTCACGAATATAAGGTGTTAAGCAAGCACCTTTAGTAACCATCTCAGGGTCTTACAGATTTGTAAATGACTTCTATTAAAAAATCTTAATCCTTCCAGTACTTATCAGCTACTGTATGCTACACAGGAAGTTGTGTAGTTCTTTCAGTCTGACCACAGTGCTCTCTGCTGACACCTCTGTCCATGTCAGGAACTGTCCAGAGCAGGAGAGGTTTGCTATGGGGATTTGCTCCAGCTCTGGACAGTTCCTGACATGGACAGAGGTGTCAGCAGAGAGCACTGTGGTCAGGCAGAAAGGAAATTCAAAAAGAAAAGAACTTCCTTTGGATCATACAGCAGCTGGAGTACTGGAAGGATTCAGATTTTTTAATAGAAGTAATTAACAAATCTGTTTAACTTTCTGGCACCAGTTGATAAAAAAAAATATAAGTTTTTCAGTGGATCAGTGGAGTACCCCTTTAATAGTCTGTAAAGGACAACCCCCCAATGTTAGATCAGTGGATGCCCATTCGCTTTGACCTCTATTGATGACTTGAATAAAGTCCAGTGGTCGCCATGACATTTAGCTTTCTTTGCACATCTTCCCATTGAGGTTCCATGGTTGGCCCATTAGTCTCACCGGCTGACCATGCAGTTGCCTGGAAAAGATTTGTCTCACCATTGACTTGTAATCTTTGCCAAGCAATAGAAGGAAGTGGCCATAAGAAAGTGTTGGTGTCACTTGATGTCCTCTTGAGGCTGCTTAGTTAAAGAGTAGCTCCCACTATCCTTTTTTTTTTCTGTCCCTGCCTATTGCCCATCTATCCCTAACCCCCTCCCTGCCTTTATTTTTATTTTTTACTATCTTAGAAATGCCTTTTTGTCTGCCTGGTAGTGTGCTCACTTACCAGGCAGACTTCCCCAGCAGGTGCAACGTCACTGATGCCTGCAGGGGGCCGACATCCGCCCTTAGCTCATCTATACAGGGTGCCTCCAGCTGTTTCACCACTGCAACTCCCAGCCTGCCCTGACAGCGTTCGGGACATTTACTTCCGAGCGATATCCAACGGAGTACACCTTTAGGAGAAGCAGTTCGACCCATCCCCCCTCCCCTCCCCCACCCACATATACACACTGTATGTTCGCAACCCGGAACGGGGAACAACGCAAGCAGATTTGTGTCAGTGAATACCCTGCACCGATGAGGTCTTTTCCACATACACGACGTTGTCCCTGTCTATAATGTGGAGATGAGCTGAGGCTGCGGCCCGTGTCTTTCTCTGTCTTTACTTAGTTATAATTTATCTTTTTATCTTCGGGGGATGGGGCGGAGGGGCCTCGGCGAGAAGAGTTTTCTGTTGATTGTGTTACATATTCTATAAACTAATTAATGCATATGCAAAATAGCATAATTAGCTCCAATAATGATGGAAGAGCTTATAGCGGCGCATATTAAAAGACTGATATTAAAGCTGTCTGTCATCGCTCTACCGCTCGGAGTTTTTCTTCTTCTTCGTGCTATTTTTTCAGGATTGTCTGGGCTGTTCCTTGTTCCCTTGTTTGCCGACCATAGAATGAGCCCCTACATCCAAGGACCCCATAACTCACAGACTCCCCACCACCTATCAACATTGCTAGGGGGTTTTGTGGCGTAATCCCCCTTGGGTTCGGTAGCTGTGTACCTCCATATGGAAGGGAGCTGCACTGATAGGATACCCCTCAGATCTAACAGGATCTGCAGTTCTGTAGTGCAACATTGGCCCACCTCTCCGTTCTATAAAGGTCTTGGGCACAAATTGCGTTTACCCCATTGTAGTCTGAGATTAACCGGAATTATACTCCAGAGCTGTACTCACTATTCTTCTGGTGAGGTCACTGTGTACATACATTACATTACTTATCCTGTACTGATCCTGAGTTATATCCTGTATTATACTCCAGAGCTGTACTCACTATTCTGCTGGTGAGGTCACTGTGTACATACATTACATTACTTATCCTGTACTGATCCTGAGTTATATCCTGTATTATACTCCAGAGCTGTACTCACTATTCTGCTGGTGAGGTCACTGTGTACACACATTACATTACTTATCCTGTACTGATCCTGAGTTATATCCTGTATTATACTCCAGAGCTGTACTCACTATTCTGCTGGTGAGGTCACTGTGTACACACATTACATTACTTATCCTGTACTGATCCTGAGTTATATCCTGTATTATACTCCAGAGCTGTACTCACTCTTCTGCTGGTGAGGTCACTGTGTACATTCATTACTTATCCTGTACTGACCCTGAGTTATATCCTGTATTATACTCCAGAGCTGCACTCACTATTCTGCTGGTGAGATCACTGTGTACATACATTACATTACTGATCCTGTACTGATCCTGAGTAATATCCTGTATTATACTCCAGAGCTGTACTCACTATTCTGCTGGTAAGATCACTGTGTACATACATTACATTACTTATCCTGTACTGATCCTGAGTTATATCCTGTATTATACTCCAGAGCTGTACTCACTATTCTGCTGGTGAGGTCACTGTGTACATACATTACATTACTTATCCTGTACTGATCCTGAGTTATATCCTGTATTATACTCCAGGGCTGCACTCACTATTCTGCTGGTGAGGTCACTGTGTACACACATTACATTACTTATCCTGTACTGATCCTGAGTTATATCCTGTATTATACTCCAGAGCTGTACTCACTATTCTGCTGGTGAGGTCACTGTGTACATACATTACATTACTTATCCTGTACTGATCCTGAGTTATATCCTGTATTATACTCCAGAGCTGTACTCACTATTCTGCTGGTGAGGTCACTGTGTGCATACATTACATTACTTATCCTGTACTGATCCTGAGTTATATCCTGTATTATACTCCAGAGCTGTACTCACTATTCTGCTGGTGAGATCACTGTGTACATACATTACATTACTTATCCTGTACTGATCCTGAGTTATATCCTGTATTATACTCCAGAGCTGCCCTCTTGATCAGTCTGGACATAATGTGAATGGATATTCGGGGGTCTCACATAACTTCCATCAGGCTCCTGACTACAGACATCGACCTCTAACTTCCTCTCAGAGGCCATTAAACTCCACCGTCCTATTGCTGCATAATGTCTATTTCACATAATGGCGGCGTGCGCCCGGACCCAGCATCCTCTTAATATTCATAATAAAGCTCGGCTCCTAATGCATTCCGCTGCTTATTATAATTAATCTAAATATAATGAAAGGGGAGAAAATGAAGTAAAAATTAATTTCAGATATGCTTTTAGAGAATTAAAGACAAATTTTTCATTTTTAAACGTGTAACGACGCCATAAATCACGGGTTGTTTAGCTGTATTATCGCAGTAAACACGAGGAGCCCAGAAAATATTTAGGGAAGTACTTAAACTGTTGCTAAGTGGTTTTTGGCTTAAAGAAAAATGAACAATAATTACTGTCACTTTAAAATCCTGTTTTAAACAAGGTTTTATGAGATTAGAAGAAAAATATGGCTGCTGTCTTAAAGATACAGCACATCTGTTGTATATATGCTGAATGTGGTTTCCGGTTGCAGTACCACACACTGCCCACACACCAGAGTAGCGCTGTTTATATTAGAAAGCAGCCATGTTGTTTTATCTCCTGAAAGTATTAGCAAGTAACCACAAGCCTATCTGGTTTCCGAGAGAATTTACTCACTACTGGCTCCTAGAGGCCGGGAGGCCAAAGAGATGTTTTTGTGTTGTGATGAAACCATAATTGTCTGAGAGGTTCCCTGCACTGGGGGAGAGGCCTCCCGAATTCCCATGTTGTGTGTCCTAAATAATACTCACCTCTCCTTATTCCTCCCAGTCCTCCTTGTGCCTGCATTACACTTCATGGATGTTTTGTTGCAGCAGCTTCAAGAAGTGAAGGAACAAGGAGAGGTGAGTATCTGCACAGTGTGACCTGGAGTCACTAGTTTAGGAGGCCTGTATTTATTGTGTTCATATTTGGGGTCTGCTTTAGGTTTGTATTTATTCAGGGTGTTTGGTTTGGGGTCTCTACAGTATTTGTTTAAGGGTTTGGTCCGAGGTCTGAATTTATTTAGAGGGTCTGATCTGGGAGACCCTCTGTCTGTATTTGTTAAGAGGGGCTGGTTTGGGTCTGTATTTATGTAAGAGGTTTAGTCTGGGGTTTGTATTTCTTCAGAGGGTCTCATTTTGGTGTCTATGGGGGTCTTGTCTTTTTTTTTTTTTTAATTATGTAGGAGGTCTGGTCTGTCGTCTGAGGTCTGTATTTATTTCTGAGATCTGGTCTGGGGACTATGTTTACTTAGGGGGTCTGGCCTGGAGTCTGGATTTACTTAGGGGGTCTGGTCTGTAATTATTTAGGTGGTCTGGTCTGTGCTCTGTATTTACTTGGGAGATCTGGTCTGGGGACTATATATATTTAGGGGGTCTGGCCTGGGGTCTGTATTTACTTAAGCGGTCTGATCCTTAT
This sequence comes from Hyla sarda, assembly GCF_029499605.1. Classification (NCBI taxonomy): domain Eukaryota; kingdom Metazoa; phylum Chordata; class Amphibia; order Anura; family Hylidae; genus Hyla; species Hyla sarda. The sequence goes on along the minus strand of NC_079190.1, from coordinate 510,610,191 downwards.
TTACATTAGGGGGTCTGCTCTGTTTAGGTATTTATTTAGGAGGTCTGTGGATTATACTTATTTAGGGGTTCTGGCCTAGTGTCTGGATTTACTTAGGGGGTCTGTGGTTTGCTTTTACTTAGGCGGTCTGCTCTGTGGTCTGTATTTACCTGGGGGGTCTGATCTATGATGTGTATTTACTTAGGCGGTCTAGTCCGGGGACCATATTTCCTTAGGGGTTCTTGCCTGGAGTCTGGATTTACTTAGGGGGTCTGTGGTCTTTATTTACTAAGGTAGGTTGGCCTGGGGTCTATATTTATTTAAGGGGTCTGGTCTGGGTGCTGTTTTTACTTAGGCGGTCTGGTGTCTGTATTTACCTAGAGGGTCTGGTCTGTGGTCTGTATTTACCTAGAGGGTCTGGTCTGTGGTCTGTATTTACCTAGAGGGTCTGGTCTGTGGTCTGTATTTATCTAGAGGGTCTGGTCCGTGGTCTGTATTTATTTAGAGGGTCTGGTCTGTGGTCTGTATTTATTTAGAGGGTCTGGTCTGTGGTCTGTATTTATTTAGAGGGTCTGGTCTGTGGTCTGTATTTATTTAAAGGGTCTGGTCTGTATTTATCTAGAGGGTCTGGGGTCTGTATTTACCTAGAGGGTCTGGTCTGTGGTCTGTATTTACCTAGAGGGTCTGGTCTGTGGTCTGTATTTACCTAGGGGGTCTGGTCTGTGGTCTGTATTTACCTAGAGGGTCTGGTCTGTGGTCTGTATTTACCTAGAGGGTCTGGTCTGTGGTCTGTATTTATCTAGAGGGTCTGATCTGTGGTCTGTATTTACCTAGAGGGTCTGGTCTGTGGTCTGTATTTACCTAGAGGGTCTGGTCTGTGGTCTGTGTTTATCTAGAGGGTCTCATCTGTGGTCTGTATTTATCTAGAGGCTCTGATCTGTGGTCTGTATCTACTTAAGAGGTCTGGTTTGGGGACTATACTTATTTAGGGCGTCTTGCCCGGGGTCTGTATTTACTTAGGGGGTCTGGTTTGTGCTCTCTATTTATTTTAGAGGTCTGGTCTGTGCTCTGTATTTACATAGGAGGTCTGGAGTCTAATCCAGGACATGTATTTATTTGTAGGGTGCAGGGTCTCAGATGTGTTAGTTCCCTTTAAGTATGAAATTTAGAAAAGAAAGAAAACTTGGAAGAACCTTCCCTTGAAATCGGTGGCTGGAAATAGGTGAGGAGCTAAAAACAAAACAATCTCACCCCAGTAAGGCGGGAGCGGGGGCTGCGGCGCAGTGTTTAGCCTCCGTCAGGCTGGAATCGTTTCCTTCTTGGGTGTTGAGTGACTCCTATACACTAAGGGACTTCACGGCGGAGGGAGCGCTATATTACCACAGTCAACAAGTCAATGGCATCTGGGCTGATCAGACACGGAGGAACCTATTTCACATCTCATTGGTTATCTGAATAAGATGTAATAGGACGTGGGCTTTTATTCACGGGTGGCGGTCTATAGGAAGCTAGACAAAATCACAAAATCCAGCTACAGAAGCTCCATAGAGGAGCAGGCGCTGAAAGGTGGCGGTGGTGGCGTCCATTGACCGTGTCATTACTTCTACTGAGAGCAATTATCTAGTCCATGACCGGTCGATTATAGTGTCGTTTCATCCTCCCGTCCCATAACCCTCCAGCCTGTGGCTTTCTCAGAGTTAAACACTAAAACGCGTTGGGTCATGTAGCAGCTCATGAGCTGAAGTATTGGTGGAGATTGTCAACGTCAACACCACCTGTTCTTATTATGGCTACAATAATATTAAGTGGGAGCTGTAACAGGCAAGAGCACCCACCCAACTGCATGGAACCTTGTGCATAAATGTGAGTGGACAGATCTTTGTATGATACAAGGATAGCACAAAGAGATCATTGCCATCGCCCTGGCCAAGGGAAAGGGGTTTGTAACGACCTCTATGACCCATTACCCGGTCCATGTGCCCTGCTAGCCTCCTAGTTACTGATTCTGATATATATATATATATATATATATATATATATATATATATATATATAGATATATATGTTGTGTGTATCTTAAAGGGGTCCTCCGGTGGAAAACTTTTTTTTTTTTTTTTTTTTAAATCAACTGGTACCAGAAAGTTAAAGGGGTACTCCCGTGGAAAACTTTTTTCCAAAAAAATCAACTGGTGCCAGAAAGTTAAACAGATTTGTAAATTACTTCTATTAAAAACTCTTAATCCTTCCAGTACTTTTTAGCAGCTGTATACTACAGAGGAAATGCTTTTCTTTTTGGATTTCTCTTCTGTCATGACAACAGTGCTCTCTGCTGACACCTGTGTCCATGTCAGGAACTGTCCAGAGCAGCATATGTTTGCTATGGAGATTTTCTCCTGCTCTGGACAGTTCCTAAAATGGACAGCAGAGGTCAGCAGGGAGCACTGTGGCCGTGACAGAGGGGAACCTCCCCCCCCCCCCCCCCCCCCCAAAAAAAAAAATAAAAAAAAAATAAAAAGCATTTCCTCTGTAGTATACAGCCCCTAAAAAGTACTGGAAGGATTAAGCTTTTTTAATAGAATTAATTTACAAATCTGTTTAACTTTCTGGCACCAGTTGTTTAAAAAAAAAAAGTTTTCCACAGGAGTACCCCTTTAAACAGATTTGCAAATTACTTCTATAAAAAAAAATCTTTAACCTTTCAGTATTTATTAGCAGATGTATGCAACAGATGAAATTCTTTTCTTTTTGAATTTCTTTTTTGTCTTGTGCTCTCTGCTGACACCTGATGCCCGTATCAGGAACTGTCCAGAGCAGGAGAAAATCCTCATAGCAAACCTATGCTGCTCTGGACAGTTCCTGACATGGACAGAGGTGTCAGCAGAGAGCACTGTGGAAAAGACAAAAAATAAATTAAAAAAGCTAAGAATTTCCTCTGTAGCATACAGCTGCTAATAAGTACTGGAAGGATAATTTTTTTTTTTTTTTTATAGAAGTAATTTACAAACTGTTTAACTGTCTGGCACCAGTTCATTTAAAAAAAAAAATGCTTTCCAGCAGAGTACCCCTTTAATAATTTCAGGTCTTGTTCCTTGCATCCTCAGTTACATGTCTCCCCATGCTGCTCCCTCTCCCCTCTCACAGCATAAAGTCTCAGAGAGGTACTGCAGCCGCATACCCCTCCCTTCTCTCTTGGCTGAAGCTATATTGCCTTTTCTTTGGAGGAGGCAGGTAGTCAACTTTTATCCAGACCTCCCATGGACACCTGCCGTGGTAGAGTAACAAATGTTTTTTTTCGGTCACGTAAGAGACACTAGGTATCTCTCACTGTTCATCCTCTAAGCAACTGGGCCATAAAAACTTCCTTTTAATTTTCCTATTACAAAGCCCTGAGGAAGTCTCTGATGCTATTGAGGCGAAACACGTTGTAAATATAATACAGCTGTATGGGTTCACTCATTTGGTGAGACACCCTGGTGGTGTGTGGTCAACAGAACCATAGTGTGGAGGTTTCGGTTCCTTAGCCTGGTCTTGGCTACTCTGGATTTTGGTTGTATCTCTGGGAATCTCCTCAAGGTGCTTTAGTGAATAATCATTACCTTAGAAGGTAAGTGCCATTTTTGACCAGCTGTTTGGACCCTATATACTCCCATTAGCCACCTGCTAGAAGCATCCCTCTATACCAGTGTTTTCCAACCAGGGTGCCTCCAGGTGTTGCAAAACTACAACTCCCAGCATGCCCGGACAGCCAACGGCTGTCCGGGCATGCAGTGAGTTGTAGTTTTGCAACACCTGGAGGCACCCTGGTTGGGAAACACTGCTCTATACATTTGTTGTTTTGTAGTTTCTATATATATTAAGATATAGGAGGTTGCCATTAACCCTGTCATGTCAGTGATGCCCCATTTCACCGTCACCAAACCTGCTTTCACTTAAAGGGGTACTCTGCTGGAAAACATTTATTTATTTTTATTTTTTTTTTATTTTTTTTAAATCAACTGATGTCAGAAAGCTAAACAGATTTGTAAATGACTTCTATTTAGTAAATCTTAATCCTTCCAGTACTTATAAGCTGCTGTAGGCTCCACAGGAAGTTCTTTTCTTTTTTGAATTTCCTTTCTGTCTGACCACAGTGCTCTCTGCTGACACCTCTGTCCATGTCAGGAACTGTCCAGAGCAGGAGAGGGTTTTTATGGGAATTTGCTCCTACTCTGGACAGTTGTTAAAATGGACAGAGAGAACTGTGGTCAGACAGAAAGGAAATTCAAAAAGAAAAGAACTTCCTGTGGAGCACACAGCAGCTGATAGGTACTGGAAGGATTAAGATTTTTAAATAGAAGTCATTTACAAATCTGTTTAACTTTATGGCATCAGTTGTTAAAAACAATATATATATATATATATATATATATATATATATATAAAAATGTTTTCCAGCGGAGTACCCCTTTAACACCAGTAGCTGCAAAAAATGGTTTTAGCCTCTTGACTTGAGAAATGTGGCTCAATCCCCCTGACGGAATTCCATCTGTAATTCGGACCGACCCATCGCGCCATTCTATATTTCTGTGGTGTCGGCTGAAATCTCGGATTTAATTAACAGACAGGCTCCTTGTGCCCAGGACGAGTTGATCATATCCAGAGAACGGAGCCCTGGGACCCTCTCGATCTGGCATGAAATCCCTATCACATTCTCAATTCTTGTAATGGGCATCCAACAAAATCAATTTAGTAGGTATTTAAGAGCGGAAATGAGACTATGATGTGCAAATCTCCATAGCAGCCGACGTCTCCGGGGAACCGGGCTCAACCGGCAAAACTTCCTATCAAGTTTTATGTTTTTACTTTGTTCCAGTTGGAAAAAAAAAAAAAGAAAAAAAAATTGAATGAAGTGGAAATGTTGGGGCCAATGAGAAAACGGGTGAACCCAATCGTACTCGCTAAATCAGTATTATTATTATTATTATTATTAGTATTATGACTCTTCTATGAGAATCCATTAGAAAAAATGAACATGGACCCCAATGCTGGTGCCGGTAGACTTTATCACAAGTGGGTCCGAATCTCATTGATATTAAAGGGGTATTCAAGGCAAAAACTTTTTTTTATATGTATCAACTGGCTCCAGAAAGTTAAACAGATTTGTAAATTACTTCTATTAAAAAATCTTAATCCTTTCAGTACTTATGAGCTTCTGAAGTTAAGGTTGTTCTTTTCTGTCTAAGTCCTCTCTGATGACACCTGTCTCGGGAAACGCCCAGTTTAGAAGCAAAACCCCATAGCAAACCCCTTCTAAACTGGGCGTTTCCCGAGACACGTGTCATCAGAGAGGACTTAGACAGAAAAGAACAACCTTAACTTCAGAAGCTCATAAGTACTGAAAGGATTATGATTTTTTAAGAGAAATAATTTTCAAATCTGTTTAACTTTCTGGAGCAAGTTGATATATATATATAAAAAAAAGTTTTTGCCTGGAATACCCCTTTAATGTCTTCATCCACTGGGACTTACCATTAAGGTACCATTAATCATCTACAATGCAAAGCAGGGGTGGGGTGAACTTTTATAAATAATTTAAATGGGTACCTTGATTCTTGGGAGTTGTGGGGCCCTATTTTGATTTTTGCTTTGGGGCCCCTCATAAATGAATAAGAGAGGGGTGATCTGACTCCCAATGCCTTCCATATGGGTACAATATGGATTCCTCTATAGGAAGAGGAATACCATACATAGAAGAGGGGGCCTGTAGCGCTAACTTACAAGGGGCTCTCCTGCCATGTCTAGCAACTAATTCTTAGAGAGGATCAAAATAGACTTCCCATGCCTTATGAAAGGGCCCTTTAAGGCAGGTTTTTAGGGGTATTCTGATATCAGAAAATTGTATTTATATAAAACTATCACCCCAAGACATATAGTATTTACTAATGTAGCATTATCAAAAATTGCATTGGCTTCATGCATGTTTTTGCACGATTCACCACTGACAGGAAGTTGTGTAATTCTCTTATTGTTAGTGTTGTGTTGTCTCAGCAGCTCTCCAGCTCCTCCCTCTCTCCTAACAAAAAGTTTTATAGTCACCAAATTGCCAGATCCCTGGCTTCTCCCTCTTTCCTGAAATACAGTTGTGTAGACCTCTTATTGTCAGTGTGATGTTGTCTCAGAAGCTCCCTGGCTCTTCCCTCTCCTGACAGGTAATTGTGTAGTCCTCTCATTGCCAGTGTGGTGTTGGCTTAGCAGCTGCATCATTTCCTCCATCTTTCCAGGCAGGAAGTTGTATAGTCCTCTCATTGTCCATGGGGTGTTGTCTCGGCAGATCCCCCGCTTCTCCCTCATTCCTGAAATAAAGTTGTGTAAACCTCTCATTGTCAGTGTGGTGTTGTCTCAGAAGCTCCCCAGCTCCTCCCTCTCCCTCGAGGTAAAGCAAGATCCTCTGCGGACTGAGGAGGTACGGCTGTATATTGTCTCTGATCTTTAATCGTGCCCCCTGAGTAATGTCATCACCTCTGACCAGCGCCTACAGCTACAGCACCATCTCCCTGTCATATACACATACACATCTTTATTGGAACATTTCCAGAGAATAAGGTGTGATAACAGCATGCTGCTTTGTCCTGAGTAAAGACACAGCCAGAGGAGCAGACAGGGAATGAATGCAGCAGGTGTTGATGGCTTTTTCATTGTTTGCCCATCACAGTTTCAAGGACAGGCTATATAACCCTTTGGTAAAATGAGTTGCTTTCTAATTAGCATCAGAACTGATGAGAACAGTGCCACCTACAGATTGTAACTGGTAAATGACTAAAACAGATGTAAAACGGTGGTTGCAACAATACTGTGTGAAATAAATTTCTCCCAAAGCATTGTTGTCACGTACATGAACAACCCACATTTACAAATGAAATATTTTAGTTTAGATACAGCTGACTGAAGCAACTAAAATGTTCTTAGATTACTGCTCACCGCCATCTACAGTGTCGTGGTTAATGAACGCAACAAAAAAACGAGATGTCAAACTGTGAAAACTCATTAGATCCTTAAACTTTAAACACCACCTGCGTTTATAATGGCACGACTGTAAAAAGACGCAACGCTTTCCAGGTAGATGTGTTGATTATGTGATCCTAAGTAACAACAGGACCAGATCCTTCCCACACAACTGTTGGCTGAAGAAGAAATCCGCACGGGTACCGTGAGACGTGGAGGAGCAGACTTGGAACCAAGAGACGCCACACCCACGTGAGCTGGGTGCGTGCGTGCGTTTCCCAGGCGTGGAGGACGGATAGGACAATCCACCAAGAAATGCTCGGTACTGGCACAGTAAAGACAGAGATTTTCTTCCCTACGGCGATTCCTCTCTTCCTGGGTCAGGCGAGACTTATCCACTTGCATGGCCTCCTCGGCGGGAGGCCCAGGCGTAGATTGCAACGGATACTGTGGGAGAGGTGCCCAGAGATCTAAGTCTTTTTCCTGGCGGAGCTCTTGGTGTCGCTCAGAAAAACGCATGTCAATGCGGGTAGCTAGATGGATGAGTTCTTGCAGATTGGCAGGAATCTCTCGTGCGGCCAGCACATCCTTGATGCGACTGGATAGGCCTTTTTTAAAGGTCGCGCAGAGAGCCTCGTTATTCCATGATAACTCTGAAGCAAGAGTACGAAATTGGATGGCGTACTCGCCCACTGAAGAATTACCCTGGACCAGGTTCAACAGGGCAGTCTCGGCAGAAGAAGCTCGGGCTGGCTCCTCGAAGACACTCCGGAGTTCAGCGAAGAAGGCCTGGACTGTGGCTGTGGCAGGATCATTGCGGTCCCAGAGTGGTGTGGCCCAAGACAAGGCCTTTCCTGAAAGAAGGCTTACTACGAACGCCACCTTAGACCGTTCTGAAGGAAACAAGTCCGACAACATCTCCATATGCAGGGAACACTGAGACAAAAATCCACGGCAGAGTTTAGAGTCCCCATCAAATTTGTCCGGCAGGGACAAGCGGAGGTTAGGAGCGGCCACTCGCTGCGGAGGAGGTGCAGGAGCTGGCGGAGGAGATGGTTGCTGCTGTAGCAGAGGCAGAAGTTGCTGTAACATGGCGGTCAACTGCGACAGCTGCTGTCCTTGTTGGGCAATCTGCTGCGATTGCTGAGCGACCACCGTGGGAAGATCAGCGAGACTTGGCAGCGGCACCTCAGCGGGATCCATGGCCGGATCTACTGTCACGATTCGGCTTCCAGGTAGTGGATCCTCTGTGTCAGCGAGGGATTGGCGTGGACCGTGCTAGTGGACCGGTTCTAAGAAGCTACTGGTTTTCACCAGAGCCCGCCGCAAAGCGGGATGGTCTTGCTGCGGCAGTAGCAACCAGGTCGTATCCACTAGCAACGGCTCACCTCTCTGACTGCTGAGAAGGCGTGGGACAGAAGGACTAGGCAGAGGCAAGGTCAGACGTAGCAGAAGGTCGGGGGCAGGCGGCAAGGTTCGTAGTCAGGATGGGTAGCAGAAGTTCAGGTACACAGGCTTTGGACTCACTAAACGCTTTCACTGGCACAAGGCAACAAGATCCGGCAAGGGAGTGCAAGGGAGGAGACTAGATATAGCCAGGGAGCAGATGGAAGCCAATTAAGCTAATTGGGCCAGGCACCAATCATTGGTGCACTGGCCCTTTAAGTCTCAGAGAGCTGGCGCGCGCGCGCCCTAGAGAGCGGAGCCGCGCGCGCCAGCACATGACAGCAGGGGACCGGGACGGGTAAGTGACCTGGGATGCGATTCGCGAGCGGGCGCGTCCCGCTGTGCGAATCGCATCCCCAACGGCCAAGACAGTGCAGCGCTCCCGGTCAGCGGGACTGACCGGGGCGCTGCAGGGAGAAAGACGCCGTGAGCGCTCCGGGGAGGAGCGGGGACCCGGAGCGCTAGGCGTAACAATAACTACTATAATACTGCTCCTATATACAAGAATATAACTACTATAATACTGCTCCTATATACAAGAATATAACTACTATAATACTGCCTCCTATATACAAGAATATAACTACTATAATACTGCTCCTATATACAAGAATATAACTACTATAATACTGCTCCCATATACAGAATATAGCTACTATAATACTGCTCCTATATACAAGAATATAACTACTATAATACTGCTCCTATATACAAGAATATAACTACTATAATACTGACTCCTATATAGAAGAATATAACTACTATAATACTGACTCCTATATACAAGAATATAACTACTATAATACTGTTCCTATATACAAGAATATAACTACTATAATACTGACTCCTATATACAAGAATATAACTACTATAATACTACTCCTATATACAAGAATATAACTACTATAATACTGACTCCTATATACAAGAATATAACTACTATAATACTGACTCATATATACAAGAATATAACTACTATAATACTGCTCCTATATACAAGAATATAACTACTATAATACTGCCCCTATATACAAGAATATAACTACTATAATACAGCTCCTATATACAAGAATATAACTACTATAATACTGCCTCCTATTCAAGAATCTGTATGCAGTTTGCATGTTCTTTGTGTGTTTGTACAATATTCCTGTATGATAACTAAATAGTTTAAAGTTTAAATGGTTTCTGGTTGTCTAGAGCAGTGGTCTACAAACTATGGACCTCCAGATGGTGCAAAACTACAGCTTCCAGCATGCCCGGACAGCCGTAGGCTGTCCGCGCATGCTGGAAGTTGTAGTTTTGCAGCATCTGGAGGGCCACAGTTTAGAGAGCACTGGTCTAGACCAATGAGTGTCAAGCTTCTCATGCCTCAGGGGTCCACGTCTTCTTCTTAGGATATAGTCTTTGCTCATCCATCACCTAAGCCGTGGCCTTTCCCATCAGGCTGCAGTCAGCGGTTGGCACCGCGGCCGATCGGTGATCACAGTGTTTGTCGCTGTTACTTTGTTACATTCAATCTCCGTGTTACAACCTGAATCAATTGGTCGACAATTTTTTTCCTGTCTTCCCGGGATGTTTTTGTTCACCGCTCGGGATCAATGAGAGATAAAGTGCGCAGAGTTGTCATTCTGCGGCCGTCCATTGTCTCCTCGCAGCGCCGAGTACAGCGGGGGCTACTAGTCACCGACATCAGACACTAGGGGTGTCACATTGAAGAGCGTCCTTTTTCCTTTTCTCAGTCTGTCAGAAGGACAGACACAGCTGTTACGCCTCCAACTGCATACAAATAAACCAATTTATCTACAGGATTTCCTGATTTATGTCTTTTCCCCGGTACCTAATGATGCCCGCGGGCCGGGGACATTCTGCCAGGATCAGAACTTCATGGGGGGATTTGGAAAGGGGACAAAGAGATCTGTCTGGTTGCAGTTTCTTGCCAAATGTTGAGTATATTCCCATAGACGGTGGGGGAGGGATTGAGGCGCCCACAGCGGCATCTGCCGGCCTGCTCTCCGAGGAAACACGCATGGACAGAAACCAAAGTTAATATTAAAAATGATTCTGTTCCCAAATTGAAGAAGACGTTCCAATGTTGATGCCAAAAAGCTTTCTGTACTACGGTGGTTTTATGCAGATAAGATGGTAGACGGAGAACGCATACAAAATCACGTCTAAGTCAACAGTGTGTCTTCTAGAAACCATAGAGAGGTGCGACAATTGTAGCTGCACCCGATCCTGAGCACAGAGTGGACCCAAAAATGTGTAAAATGCTGATCTGTTGCCTGGGGTCTTCAAGTTACACCATGGCCTTCAACATAAGATCAATGGCGTCCAAACCAACTATATTTAGTGACCACCTAATGACTATGGGGACCCCCAGACTCCAGACCCCCAGTGGCAGATGGGTGGGAGAAAAGAATCAGTTGCATTGTAACTGCCCAATCCTTAAAATAAGCCCTGCTGACAACATGTGCATGCTCGGCAGAACCCAGTGTGCATGTAAATGGGGGAAGGATTGGAAAGCTGTTGGCCATGAAAGAAACTTGACAACATGTTCATGCTTGGCCGATCCAAGTGTGCATGTGAATAAAGGGATCGAGATAGATACCTGTCGGCAAATGAGTGGCGCCCACAGCGGCATCTGCCGGCCTGCTCTCCGAGGAAACACACATGGACAGAAACCAAAGTTAATATTAAAAATGATTCTGTTCCCAAATTGAAGAAGACGTTCCAGTGTCGACACCGAAAAGCTTTCTGTACTACGGTGGTTTTATGCAGATAGGATGGTAGACAGAGAACGCATGCAAAATATCAACGTCTAAGCCAACAGTGTGTCTTCCAGAAACCATAGAGAGGTGCGACAATTGTAGCTGCACCCAATCCTGAGCACAGAGTGGATCCAAAAATGCGTAAAATGCAGATCTGTTGCCCGAGGTCTTCAAGTTACACCATGGCCATCAACATAAGATCGATGGAGTCCAAACCTACTATATTTAGTGACCACCTAATGACTATGGGGACCTCCAGACTCCAGACCCCCCAGTGGCAGATGGGAGAAAAGACCCGTTTACAGCATATGCATGCTCGTCAGAACCCAGTGTGCATGTAAATGGGGGAAGGGGGGGATTGGAAAGCTGTTGGCCAAAGAAAGCAACTTGACAACATGTCCATGCTTGGCTGATCCAAGTGTGCGTGTGAATGAAGGGATCGAGATAGCTACCTGTCGGCCAAATGAGTGGCTTTCTCTCTTTTCCACATCGGTAACACGTGCATAGTTCACCAAATGTAGCATGCGTGTGCATAAGAGATCAAGGGAGAAAATGGCACTGTCTAAACCAATATGACTTGGATGTGTCAAATAATATCCAATGTTCATGGCTAGCTTCAAAACATAAAGTATATAGTATCTATAATTTTTTACATCCTACATCTTAAAGGGGTATCACCCAATAGCTTTCTAATATAGAGTTATCACAAATTGCTCTGGCTTCAGTATATTTTTGCCTAAAGGGGTATTCCAGGAAAACCCTTTTTTTTTATTTTTTTTTTTTTATATCAACTGGCTCCAGAAAGTTAAACAGATTTGTAAATGACTTCTATTAAAAAATTGTAATCCTTTCAATAATTATCAGCTGCTGAAGTTGAATTGTTGTTTTCTGTCTGGCAACAGTGCTCTCTGCTGACATCTCTGCTGGTCTCGGGAACTGCACAGAGTAGAAGAGGTTTGCTATGGGGATTTGCTTCTAAACTGGGCGGTTCCCGAGACAGTTGTCATCAGAGAGCACTTAGACACAAAAGAACAACTCAACTTCAGAAGCTCATAAGTACTGAAAGGATTAAGATTTCTTTTATTAGAAGTAATTTACAAATCTGTTTAACTTTCTGGAGCCAGTTGATATATAAAAAAAAGGTTTTTTTCCTGGATAACCCCTTTAATTTACCCCTAACAGGAAGTTGGTAGTCCCCTCATTATCAGTCTGGTGTTGTTTCAGTAGGTCCCTGTATCCTCCCTCTTTCTTGACAGGATGTTGTGTAATCCTTTCATTGTCAATGTGGTGTTGTCTCATCAGCTCCCTGGCTCCTCCCTTTCTCTCGATATTACACATCATCCTTTGCTGTCCCAGGATGCGTGGCTGGATCTTTTGTCTGAGCTCAAGCCCCACCCCCTGAGTGATGTCACCACCTGAAACCAGCCCTTACAGCCTACATCACCAACTTCCTGTTATACATATACAATCTATGAGGAGAGCAGTGTGACAAGGATTCCAGATCCGACTGGGTGCTCATCTACAGGAACAGACGATATATATATATATATATATATATATATATATATATATATATATATTTATTTATTGAGACATTTAGGAAATAATTAGGTTAAAGCACACTGTGTCGTGCTGAACAATGCAACAGGTAGAGGAGCAGACAGGGAATGCATACAACAGGTGCCGCAACATCATTGTTTGAAAGTCTGCAGTATACTGAAATGTTCTGCAACTGCTCAGGCCGGGGAACTGGAAGGATTGCTGTGGGAGGGCTGTGATGAAGAGCCATGTAAAAGCAATGCATTCTGGGAATTGTAGTGCTGAGCAACTGTTAAGCAAGGAAGTAGTGAGATTACAGGGTAGGGAAGAGGATTATATACCCACAAAACACATGGACTTTTAGTGATTTCAGAACTAGGACAGACAGAAAAGCATGCTGGGAGTAGCAGTTTTGCAACAGCTGGAGGCACCCTGTTTGGGAAAAGACTGCATTGATGGGTGACATGTCTCTTTTTGCTTGTGCGTAGAGTTGATATCGTGTTCCGGAGGCCACATTGCCGTCTATGATAAGGCACAAATTTCGCTATTATTAGAGCGGAGGGACGTGCAGAGTTTGCAGAAACTCATTACCGCGCTGCCGAAGAAAAGTCAATACGTATATACGGCCGGATCGGATATCTCTCCCAGGATCTGTGCGCGAGCTCTTGGAGGAAAGGCCCAGATTTCACATCTACCAAATGAACACTGTCAAAAACTTTATTTACCGTCTGCCCTGTGACCCACCGAGGAGTCTGGTCTTTCACCTGTCACCAGATAACACCACCAGAATGACACCGTCTGCTGAAAGGTAATTTCTGCATAATTACAAAGCTGCCCGAGTGATGTACCGATACTGCTGAAGGCATGCCGCTGCACACCGGGGCTAGGGACCAAGGAAAAGACTGCACATGAAAATGGCCTAGACCAGTGGTCTTTAAAATGTGGACCTTCAGATGTTGCAAAACTATAACTCCCTGCATGCCCGGACAGCCAACGGCTGTCCGGGCATGCAGGGATTTGTAGTTTTGCACCACCATCTGAATTGTGTAATTCTTTACCTTTAAAGGGGTACTCCGGTGAAAACCTTTTTTCTTTTAAATCAACTGGTGGCAGAAAGTTAAGCATATTTGTAAATGACTTCTATTAAAAAATCTTAATCCTTCCTGTACTTATTAGCTGCTGAATACTACAGAGGAAATTCTTTTCTTTTTGGAATGCTCTCTGATGACATCACGAGCACAGTTCTGTCTGCTGACATTATTATAATAATAATAACAATTAATTTATTGTTGTCCTTAGTGGGATTTGAAAACTAGTCCCCAGCACTGCAAAGCAGCAGTGCTAACCACTGAGCCACCATGCTGCCCTTAGCATACATCTGCTATGCATGGTTGCTAAAATGGACAGAGATGTCAGCAGAGAGCACTGTGCTCGTGATGTCATCAGTGTTCCAAAAAGAAAGGAATTTCCTCTGTAGCATTCAGCAGCTAATAAGTTCTGGAAAGATTAAGATTTTTTTAATAGAAGTAATTTACAAATATGTTTAACTTTCTGCCACCAGTTGATTTAAAAGAAAAAAGATTTTCACCGGAGTACCCCTTTAAAGCATCTTGATTGGTGGGACGTATCATATCTACTGGGCACACATGCCTGTGAATGTGATTCCAAACCCTCACGGCATTGTCCCTGTGTATGTACTGGGGCCTGGACCTGACCAGGTTTCTGGTTATCCCTCTGGTTATCCCCTTTGGTTTTGACCTGGCCTGTCTGACCCATTCGTACTGCCTTGTGCATTTAGTGAGTATAGGGACCGTTACTCAGTTGGGGCTATCCCTTAAAGGGGTACTCCGGTGAAAACCTTTTTTCTTTTAAATCAACTGGTGGCAGAAAGTTAAACAGATTTGTAAATGACTTCTATTAAAAAATCTTAATCCTTCCTGTACTTATTAGCTGCTGAATACTACAGAGGAAATTCTTTTCTTTTTGGAATGTTCTCTGATGACATCATGAACACAGTTCTCTTTGCTGACATCATTATAATAATAATAACTATTTATTTATCGTTGTCCTTAGTGGGATTTGAACCCAAGGCCCCAGCACTGCAAGGCAGCAGTGCTAACCACTGAGCCACCATGCTGCCCTTAGCATACATCTGCTATGCACGATTTCTAAAATGAACAGAGATGTCAGCAGAGAGCACTGTGCTCGTGATGTCATCAGTGTTCCAAAGAGAAAGGAATTTCCTCTGTAGCATTCAGCAGCTAATAAGTACTGGAAGGATTAAGATTTTTTAATAGAAGTAATTTACAAATATGTTTAACTTTATGGCACCAGTTGATTTAAAAGAAAAAAAGGTTTTCACTGGAGTACCCCTTTAACCCCTTAAGGACGCAGGACGTAAATGTACGTCCTGGTGAGGTGGTACTTAACGCACCAGGACGTACATTTACGTCCTAAGCATAACCGCGGGCATCGGAGCGATGCCCGTGTCATGCGCGGCTGATCCCGGCTGCTGATGGCGATCTCGCGGGCGTCCGCCATTAACCCCTCAGGTGCCGGGATCAATACAGATCCCGGCATCTGCGGGAGTTCGCGATTTAAATGAACGATCGGATCGCCCGCAGCGCTGCTGCGGGGATCCGATCATTCATAACGCCGCACGGAGGTCCCCTCTCCTTCCTCCGTGCGGCTCCCGGCGTCTCCTGCTCTGGTCTGTGATCGAGCAGACCAGAGCAGAAGATGACCGATAATACTGATCTGTTCTATGTCCTATACATAGAACAGATCAGTATTAGCAATCATGGTATTGCTATGAATAGTCCCCTATGGGGACTATTCAAGTGTAAAAAAAAATGTAAAAAAATGTAAAAGTAAAAGTAAAAAAAAAGTGAAAAATCCCCTCCCCCAATAAAAAAGTAAAACGTCCGTTTTTTCCTATTTTACCCCCAAAAAGCGTAAAAAACATTTTTTATAGACATATTTGGTATCGCCGCGTGCGTAAATGTCCGAACTATTAAAATAAAATGTTAATGATCCCGTACGGTGAACGGCGTGAACGAAAAAAAATAAAAAAAGTCAAAAATTCCTACTTTTTTAATACATTTTATTTAAAAAAAAATTATAAAAAGTGTATTAAAAGTTTTTTATATGCAAATGTGGTATCAAAAAAAAGTACAGATCATGGCGCAAAAAATGAGCCCCCATACCGCCACTTATACGGAAAAATAAAAAAGTTAGAGGTCATCAAAATAAAGGGATTATAAACGTACTAATTTGGTTAAAAAGTTTGTGATTTTTTTTAAGCGCAACAATAATATAAAAGTATATAATAATGGGTATCATTTTAATCGTATTGACCCTAAGAATAAAGAACACATGTCATTTTTACCATAAATTGTACGGCGTGAAAACAAAACCTTCCAAAATTAGCAAAATTGCGTTTTTCGTTTTCATTTCCCCACAAAAATAGTGTTTTTTGGTTGCGCCATACATTTTATGATATAATGAGTGATGTTATTACAAAGGACAACTGGTCACGCAAAAAATAAGCCCTCATACTAGTCTGTGGATGAAAATATAAAAGAGTTATGATTTTTAGAAGACGAGGAGGAAAAAATGAAAACGTAAAAATTAAATTGTCTGAGTCCTTAAGGCCAAAATGGGCTGAGTCCTTAAGGGGTTAAGGCCACTCATCCAAGTAGGTTGGGACAAAGGTTTGGATGAGAGGTTTCTGGTTATCCCCTTTGGTTTGGACCTGGCCTGTCTGACCCTACTGTAAAGCCCTGTGCACTAGTGAGTATAGGGACCAACAACAAGTTAGGGGCTGCTCCTTAGGACAGCTGATCCAAGTAGGTAGGGACAGAGGTTTATGTGAGAGGTTTCTGGTTATTTCTTTTGGTTTTGACCTGGCCCGTCTGACCTTTCCGTAATGCCCTGTACTTTTGGTTAGTATAAGGCAGTGGTTCTTAACCTTGTTGGAGGTGCTGAACCCCAACAGTTTCATATGCGCATTCAACGAACCCCTCTTAATTGTAAAAATAAAATATGATTTTTTCAAATTGAAAACATAGGAGGTATATATTTATACATAGGAGGTATATATTTATACATAGGAGGTATATATTTATACATAGGAGTATATATTTATACATAGGAGGTATATATTTATACATAGGAGGTATATATTTATACATAGGAGGTATATATGTATACATAGGAGGTATATATTTATACATAGGAGGTATATATTTATACATAGGAGGTATATATTTATACATAGGAGGTATATATTTATACATAGGAGGTATATATTTATACATAGGAGGTATATATTTATACATAGGAGTATATATTTATACATAGGAGGTATATATTTATACATAGGAGGTATATACTTATACATAGGAGGTATATATTTAAGTATATATTTATACATAGGTGCACAAAATGAATAAAACCATTAAGAACAAAGAACAAAACCATGAAAACAGGATTTTCACACAAAAACATAATGAATATTTTCTGAGACTTCTGCTGTTGTCTTTCAGAGACCAGTTCAGAAATGAGAAAGAAAAGGAAAAAAAGGACCGACAAGCGGCGCATCGTGTATTACCCCAGGATATACGTGGGAGGTGTGAAGAATGGGGGATGTCCCCACGGGGCTTCTAGATGGCCGCTCCCCTCAAAGTGGAAATAACAGGCATATAACTCCTATTAAAAGGGGTACCAATGATGGTGAGTCGCTGCTCAGCCAGTGGGTAGCAGGAGTCGACCCAGGTCGTTCTGTAGATTCGGTAGGAAGGAGTAGAAAAGAAACCCTTGAATACCGGCGCTGCGACTTAAAGCATGCAGACAATGACGTCCAGGGTGAAAAAAAGGATCCTCAGCAGGACCGTTTATTGAACAAAAACAAATAAAAGGCAATGGATTACACGTTTCGGGAGGAGCCCTCCAGACCCTGATCCAGACACGTAATCCATTGGCTTTTATTTGTTTTTGTTCAATAAACGGTCCTGCTGAGGATCCTTTTATTTCACCCTGCACGTCATTGTCTGCATGCTTTAAGTCGCAGTGCCGGTATTCAAGGGTTTCTTTTTTACTCCTTCCTACCTATCTATGTAGGTGGGGAGAGAGATTTCTGGTTACCTGGCCTGTCTGACCCTCCTGTGATGTGATACTATCCACACGGGATAACCATGTAATGAGTATAGGGACCATCACCAAGTTGGGGGCTGGCTCTTAGGGCAGCTCATGCAAGTAGGTAGGGACATAGTTTTAGTTGTGAGGTTTCTGGTTAACCCTCTGGTTATCCCTTTGGTTTTGACCTGGCCTGTCTGACCCTCCTGTAATGTGCTGTTATCCATAATGGGATAACCACTAAGTGAGTATAGGGGCCGTCACTAAGTTGGGGGCTAACTCTTAGGGACATTCATCCAAGTAGGTAGGGGCTGATGTTTGGGTGAGTTGAGGGCTGCACATTAGACCCTTCCATCCTGGATGCCAAAATGTAACTCCATCATAAATGGGTCATTGAGATCTTTTTTCAGAAAAATGTGTTTTTAAAGTTGACTGATGAATACATTTGTGAAACTATCAAGAACCAAACCAAAATGGTGGCTTTTTGGTTGGTTGGTTTATTAATAGCCCAATGTGGAACATCCAACAGTAGAGGATAATGAGGGCTGAATAGTTTATTGGGTGGCAAGAGGACTGTAACTGGGATGGATTATTGGCCACACCAAAATAGGGCAAAATGGGTAAAAATGGCAGCCATATTAGTGGTCATCCATCTTGAGAAGCCTATAAAGATAATGTATTTACGTATTGGTTATTCCTTCTTGAGGCTGGCAGGTCTTTGGTCCAATGTACCCCAATCTGTGGCTCTTCCACTATTCATCCTGCAGCTGTCGGGGCATGCTGAGAGTCGTAGTTTTGCAACTATTGGAGATCTAAAGGTGTAGAGGATTGATATGTACTACTAACATAAATACTTATTAAAATGTCTATTTTCCTAAACTGTATACTAAAATCATTGCTTACCTAAACTGACCCCCTCCCACCTGTTTGCTCCCCCCTCCCATCGAGCATCGAAGATGGTGCCCCAAGTTGGAATGTAACAAAGATAAGAAGAAAGTTATCTAGAGAAGAAAGACTTAGAAGAAGATTTAACCAATTAGCTGCTTTCAACACCCAATTAATGTAAGCTTTTGCGCACTGCATTGTATAACCATATATAACCCCTGTGCAGTCCTTTTTTTAGGTAATAAAGAAAGTATAATTTCAACTGACACTGCGTCAGGGTGGTCTTTCTGGTGTGCGCACTGCTCTTGATAAACATATCAGGAAGGGGGAAGATTTTCACTGGGTAAAACCAGGATCTATCACAAAGGTTGGGGAACATTCCTTTAGTCTAATGATATGGAAATACTAAGACCTTATCATTCTGACCAGATCATGGGCTCATTATGCTCTAGGTCTGCGCTGTGATATTTCCTGCCAGGCTTCAGTCCTCCATGTATAAATTTCCTTTTCTGAAACACTTTTCAGCGATGTTCCCGTCTTTAATGACAGCCCTATTAAGGATAAACAACTCCCTGTCTGCTGCACCCGGGCCCGATCAAAATAGCTGGCTTTTTAACTACTGAAATAAACATTTCAGACAGGGGCTTTATAACTTTTATGTGGGGAGAAGGAGACAGCACATAATTTGTCAGCTTCTCGCTCTCTGTTTTTGAGGTCAGAATTTTGTAAATCAAATCCATTGTCATGTGATGTTACCGAGGAGTCTGGAAGACTTATTTTTGGGCAACTGGTGAAGAGTCATCGTAGATGGTCACATTATGTCCTTCAGGGAATCGGGGGGGATGGAGAGAACATGTATGAAAGAGAAGTTAAAGGGGTACTCCGCCCCTCGACATCTTATCCCCTATCTAAAGGTATAGGGGATAAAGATGTATGATCGCGGGGGTCCTGCTGCTGGGGACCCCTGCAATCTCTCGGCGGTTCCCGGCATTCGTTTAGAGTGTCAGGTGCAGCGCCGAAGACTCTTGACGTCACGGTTGCGCCTAGCTCATGATGTCATGGCCACGCCCCCTCAATGCAAGTCTATGGGAGGGGACGTGACGGCATGAGCATGATGGCATGACCTGGACCGTGACATCACGAGCTACCTCCCCGCATCGCCAGTCATCCATATGCTCCTTGCACCGATGTCTGGGGTGCCGCAGCCGAGATTGCAGGGGTCCCCAGTGGCGGAACCCCCGCAATCAGACATCTTATCCCCTATCCTTTGGATAGGGGATAAGATGTTTAGGGGCGAAGTACCCCTTTAATAGAGGTCTATGATGCCAATGGAGAAAAAAAGCCACCATCTCGGATTATAGCACTGAACGCAAGTCTGGAACTTGTGAATGTTACCAGCACTGGCTCTTAGAACCCATGACCATTGGATAAAGATCAGGAAATGGTGAAGAGTCATCATAGTCAATCACATAGTATCTTTGGGGAATTCAGGGAAAACATGTTAAAAGAGAAGTTAATAGAGGTCTAAGATACTAATAGGGAGAAAAGGCACCAGCACTGGCTCCAAGAACCAAAGAGTATTGGGTAAGTGATTGGAAAAGAGTGAAGAGTCATCGTAGCCATCAGGGAATTTGGGGGAAGGGGAAAAACATTTAAATAAAGAGAAGTTAATAGAGATCTAAGATACCAATGGGAAAAAAGCCACCATCTTGGATTGTAGAAATGGACACAAGACAAAAACTTGTGAATGTTACCAGCACTGGCTCTAAGAAATCAAGACCATTCGGTAGAGATTGGTCATATAAAACATTTTTTGACTGGATAATATTTTGTTCAGTATTTATTTATTTATTTTTGGCCAAAATAGGAAGATTTGCACCTTCTTGTGTGTTCTGGACCCAATCCTGGTTTGGGCTTAAATACTGGTCAAAAATGTATGTGTGTAGCCAGACTTTGGGATGTATCAACTCCATCTTCAAGTAAGAACACTAATAAATAGTGATGAGCAGCAGGGGCCATATTTGAATTTGCGATATTTCGCGAATATATGGACGAATATTCATCCTATGTTCCCAAAATTCCCATATTCGCTATGTTCGCTTGTTTTTTTTCCCCATGTAAAAGTTTGCATGAAAGTCACATAGCGCGCTTGCATGATTATATCTTTCACCTAAAAGAAGGGAGGAATCAGTGTCCTCTGACTGGAAGTGCCGATATTCACGAATATTTGCATATTAGCATAAATTTGAATATTCAAAAAATATTAAAATAAAGGAATATTGGTCATTACGAATATATATCACTATATTCTAAATATTAACGAAATGCCAATATTTGCGGTAAAAATTAGCATTTCGAATATTCGCGCTCAACACTACTAATAAACTAAACATAGAAGCATGCTCATAAATAAGCCCACATTCAAACAAACACCCTTAAAGGTAAGTAAAAAAAATATGTAGAATAGGTCTTAAATATTTTCTCTTTTACACATTATATAAACATATAATTACATCACTAAAAGTAGTCAATAGACAATAGCATAATGAAAATTCCTCTTGACTCAATTCGCACCTAATTGGGAATGTAGGATCTAGAGTTAAAGGGGTTATCCAGGAAAAACTTTTATATATATATATATATATATATATATATATATATATATATATATATGTATATATATATCAACTGGCTCCAGAAAGTTAAACAGATTTGTAAATTACTTCTATTAAAAAAAATCTTAATCCTTTCAGTACTTGTGAGCTGCTGAAGTTGAGTTGTTCTTTTCTGTCTAGGTGCTCTCTGGTGACACCTGTCTCGGGAAACGCCCAGTTTAGAAGCAAATCCCCATAGCAAACCTCTTCTACTCTGTGCAGTTCCCGAGACAAGCAGAGATGTCAGCAGAGAGCACTGTTGCCAGACAGAAACAAGAACTCAACTTCAGCAGCTGATAATTATTGAAAGGATTAAGATTTTTTAATAGAAGTCATTTACAAATCTGTTTAACTTTCTGGATCCAGTTGATATAAAAAAAAAAAGTTTTTTTCCTGGAATACCCCTTTAAGGGCAATCCTTAAATTAGTCCATCAATAGAAAAAAATTGAAAGTCTCTTTAAAGGGGTACTCCACTGGAAAACATTTTTTTTGTTGTTTTTTTTTTATCAATTGGTGCCAGAAAGTTAAACAGATTTGTAAATTACTTCTATTAAAAACATATTAATCCTTTCAGTACTCATCAGCTGCTATATGATCCGCAGGAAGTTCTTTTTTTTTGAATTTCCTTTCTGTCTGACCACAGTGTTCTCCACTGCCACCTCTGTCCATTTTAGGAACTGTCCAGAGTAGGAGCAAATCCCCATAGAAAACCTTTCCTGCTCTGGACAGTTCCTGACATGGACAGAGGTGTCAGCAGAGACAACTGTGGTCAGACAGAAAGGAAATTCGAAAAGAAAAGAACTTCCTGCGGATTATACAGCAGCTGATAAGTACTGGAAGGATTAATATTTTTTTTTATAGAAGTCATTGACAAATCTGTTTAACTTTCTGGCACCAGTTGATTTAAATATATATATATATATATATATATATATATATATATATATATATATATATATTTTACAGCGGAGTACCCATTTAAGGAATTGAACTTTGAGCTTCGACTCTATCCAACCGTGTTGTATAAGACGCCTTCAGAAGTAGCAAAACCCAATGCATCTCTACCAGGAGAAAAATGGTTAAAACAGCCTAAAACTACGATAAAATCTTGCTGGAAGTAGCTAGGTGAATGCCGGGACTTTCATCTCCTTATGCAGAGTTTTATTCCCGGTAGAGCTGAAGACTTCCGAGCCTTTCCCCGCTGCGGCTGATCGTGAAGTAAAATCCGGAAGTCATAAGTGCATGGACAATATATTTCTCCTAATCGTCCTGTGGAGATCAATAGAAGACGTTAAACATCTGTCTCCGAGTCCCACGGGGAGCTGAACTAGTCGATTTCACAAAAGTTCTCACTCCAAGCAAATCCTAAAGTCAACGGAGCAGCAAAAAAGTCGAATTCAGAGCCCAAAGTGGAGCTTCCTGAATACCACATAATATGAACTCCACATTGACCATCGGCTCCGTTTCTCCACCCTTTGGACTCACGGGTCTTTATGTTGGACCTTGTTCTTTTATTCAGAGAGCTCCTCTTGTTCTAGAGCCGTCAGGGCTCAAGTCCTGCAGGAATGTGTGGGAACTAAGTTCCTGCACTTTTTCCACAGCAGGAACACCGTTCCCATTAGGGGTACTCCGCTGTAATGATGAGCAGCAGGGGCCATATTTGAATTCGCGATATTTCATGAATATATTGACAATTATTTGTCCCTTGTTCGCGAAATTCGCATATTCGCTATGTCCATTCACTTTTTTCAAATTCGCATGGAAAAATGGAAAATTTGTATAAAAATGTGCATAAAAATTTGCATGCGAAAAAACAAAAAAACAAAAAAAAAAAAACACCCAGGTGATAGACCCCTATTCGCTTGGAAAATTTGCATAAACATTTGCATAAAAATTCACATGTAAAAAAAAAAACACGAATATTCATCATTCCGAATATATAGCACTATATTGTAAATATTCGTGAAATCGTGAAGCTGCCCCAGCATTTGGAACATTTTGTTCCGAACGTTGGGTGCAGGCTGCAATGGATCGTGACGTCATCATGGCCATGCCCCTCATGGCGTCAAGCCATGCCCCCTCAATGCGAGTCTTTGGGAGGGGGAGAATTTTTATAAAAACTTGCATAAAAATTTGCACGTAAACAAAAAACTGAAAAAAAAAACATGAATATTTGTAATTCCGAATATATAGCACTATATTCTAAATATGGCCATGGCCACGCTCCTCGTGGCGTCACGCCACGCCGCCTCAATGCAAGTCTTTGGGAGGGGGCGTGGCGTCCCCCTCCCATAGACTTGCATTGAGGGGGCGTGGTGTGACGTCACGAGGAGTGTGGCCGTGACGTCATGACCCCCACTGCCCGCACCCAGCATTCTAAATGATAGCCAGGTGCTGCACAGAGATCACGGGTGTCCCAGCTGCGGGATCCCCGCGATCAGACATCCAAAGGATAGGGGATAAGATGTCTAGGGGCAGAGTACCCCTTTTAGTGGAAATCTTGGGTGAGTTCCTGTTAGGATTCGGCAGGCTGGATGTGGATCCTCTGTGTCAGCGAGGGATTGGCGTGGACCGTGTCGGTGGACCGGTTCTAGGTTGCTACTGGTATTCACCAGAGCCCGCTGCAAAGCGGGATGGTCTTGCTGCGGCAGTAGCAACCAGATCGTATTCACCGGCAATGGCTCAACCTCACTGACTGCTGAGAAGGCGTGGGACAGAAGTCCTAGACAGAGGCAAGGTCAGACGTAGCAGAAGGTCGGGGCAGGCTGCAAGGTTCGTAGTCAATGGCAACAGCAAGAGGTCAGGAACACTGGTAAGGCAAACACTATAAACGCTTTCTCTGGCACAAGGCAATAAGATCCGGCAAGGAAGGGAAGGGGAAGTGAGGTTATATGAGCAGGGAGCAGGTGGAGGCTAATTAGACTGATTGGGCCAGGCACCAATCATTGGTGCACTGGCCCTTTAAATCTTAGAGAGCTGGCGTGCGTGCGCCCTAAGGAGCGGAGCCGCGCGCGCCAGGACGTGACAGCCGGGGACCGGGACAGGTGAGTGACTTGGGATGCGATTCGCGAGCGGGCGCGTCCCGCTATGCGAATCGCATCCCCGCCGGCAGTGTCAGTGCAGCGCCCCGGTCAGCGGGTCTGACCGGGGCGCTGCAGAGTAGTGTTGAGCGGCATAGGCCATATTCGAATTCGCGAATATATGGACGAATATTCGTCATATTCGCGAATATTCGCATAGTCGTAATATTCCCGTTTTATTTTCGAAAATGCGAATATTCGCGTGTGCGAAAATTAACATATGCAACATTTGCATATACAAAAATTTGCATAAGCGAAAATTCGCATATGTGAACATTAGCATATTCAAATTTTCGCATATGCAAAACTTCGCACACCAGTCTCACACAGTAGTATTAGAGCCTTCTTACACCATATAAGCTGGAAGGGATGATCACTGTGATGTGTACTGTGAAAAAAAATAAATAAATAAAAACGAATATTCGTAATTACGAATATATAGCGCTATATTCGCGAATATTCGCAAATTCGCGAATATTCTATATTCGCAAATAAAATTCGAATTACGAATATTCGCGAGCAACACTACTGCAGAGAGAGGAACGCCGCGAGCGCTCCGGGGAGGAGCAGGGACCCGGAGCGCTCAGCGTAACAGTACCCCCCCCCTTAGGTCTCCCCCTCTTTTTTTCCGGTTGTCGCTCCACATGGGACGAGGACATTGGGAGCGATCGTAGAGTCTCCTTCTGGAGGACAGAGAAGTCCTGGGTATACTCATCAATGGCAGGCAGTTCAGAAGTGGGAATGGGGAGGGGGGGCAGAGGGTGAAGCTTGGCACGGGGCAGAGTGTTACCAGGACGGGGGCTATGAGGAGGAGACACTGAGGTTTGACTGACGGGACTGGGAGCAGACGTGAGGCATTTTTTGTGGCAAGAAGCACCCCAGCTCTTGATCTCCCCGGTGGTCCAGTCAAGGGTAGGAGAATGGCGTTGGAGCCATGGCAGACCGAGGAGGACTTCAGATGTGCAGTTGGGCAAAACAAAAAATTTAATTTTTTCGTGATGCCGTCCAATGCTCATGAGCAGGGGTTCTGTGCGGTAACGCACAGTGCAGTTTCACTTTACTCCGTTGACCGAGGAAATGTAGAGCGGCTTGACGAGACGGGTCACAGGGAAGTTGAACTTATTAACAAAAGAGGCCAAAATGAAATTTCCCGCAGAACCAGAGTCCAAGAAGGCCATAGCTGAGAAGGAAGAGTTGGCAGAAGGAGAAATCCACACGGGCACAGTGAGACGTGGAGAAGCAGACTTCAGACCAAGGGACGCCACTCCCACGTGAGCGTGGTGTGTGCGCTTCCCAGACGTGGAGGACGAATAGGGCAATCCACCAAGAAATGTTGGGTACTAGCGCAGTACAGACATAAATTTTTATCTCTACGGCGAGTCCTCTCTTCATGGGTCAGGCGAGACCGATCCACTTGCATAGCCTCCTCGGCGGGAGGCACAGGGGTAGATTGCAAATGATACTGTGAGAGAGGTGCCCAGAGATCAAAGTCTTTTTCCTGGCGGAGCTCCTGGTGTCTTTCAGAAAGACGCATGTCAATGCGGGTGGCCAAATGGATAAGTTCATACAGGTTGGCAGGCAGCCAGCACATCCTTGATATTACTGGATAGGCCTTTTTTAAAGGTCGCACAGAGGGCCTCATTGTTCCAAGATAATTCAAAGGCGAGGGTACGAAATTGGATGGCGTATTCGCCTACAGAAGAATTTCCCTGGACCAGGTTCAGCAAGGCAGTTTCGGCAGAAGAAGCTCGGGCTGGTTCCTCGAAGACACTACGAACCTCAGCGAAGAAGGACTGTACAGTGGCAGTGACAGGATCTTTGTGGTCCCAGAGCATTGTGGACCATGACAGGAGCTTCCCAGACAGGAGACTAACCACGAAAGCCACCTTCAACCGTTCTGTAGGAAATTGGTCCGACAACATCTCCAAATGTAGGGAACATTGTGAAAGGAAACCACGGCAAAGTCTAGAGTCCCCATCAAATTTGTCCGGCAGGGACAAGCGGAGGCCAGGAGCGGGCACTCGCTGCGGAGGAGGTGCAGGAGCTGGCGGAGGAGATGGTTGCTGCTGTAGCTGTGGCAGAAGTTGCTGTAGCATGGCGGTCAATTGCGACAGCTGCTGTCCTTGTTGGGCGAACTGTTGTCCAAGTTGCTCTATCTGTTGAGACTGCTGGGCGACCACCGTGGTAAGGTCAGCGACAACTGGCAGCAGGACCTCAGCGGGATCCATGGCCGCATCTACTGTTAGGATTCGGCAGGCTGGATGTGGATCCTCTGTGTCAGCGAGGGATTGGCATGGACCGTGTCGGTGGACCGGTTCTAGGTTGCTACTGGTATTCACCAGAGCCCGCCGCAAAGCGGGATGGACTTGCTGCGGCGGGAGCAACCAGGTTGTATCCACCGGCAACGGCTCAACCCCGCTGACTGCTGAGAAGGCGTGGGACAGAAGGACTAGACAGAGGCAAGGTCAGACCTAGCAGAAGGTCGGGGCAGGCGGCAAGGTTCGTAGTCAATGGCGATAGCAAGAGGTCAGGAATACTGGTAAGGCAAACACTATAAACGCTTTCTCTGGCACAAGGCAATAAGATCCGGCAAGGAAGGGAAGGGGAAGTTAGGTTATATGAGCAGGGAGCTGGTGGAGGCTAATTAGACTGATTGGGCCAGGCACCAATCATTGGTGCACTGGCCCTTTAAATCTTAGAGAGCTGGCGCGCACGCCAGGACGTGACAGCCGGGGACCGGGACAGGTGAGTGACTTGGGATGCGATTCACGAGCGGGCGCGTCCCGCTATGCGAATCGCATCCCCGCCGGCAGTGTCAGTGCAGCGCTCCCGGTCAGCGGGTCTGACCGGGGCGCTGCAGAGAGAGGAACGCCGCGAGCGCTCCGGGGAGGAGCAGGGACCCGGAGCGCTCGGCATAACAGTTCCCACACTTTTTTCCTCAGAATTGACCCCTGAGAGCCATGATCTTACACTTCATAATTATGGAGGTCCGCATTATCTATATGGAGGTCCGCATTATCTATATGGAGGTCCGCATTATCTCTATGGAGAGCAGCATTATCTATATGGAGGGCCGCATTATCTATATGGAGGGCCTCATTATCTATATGGAGGGCCGCATTATCTATATGGAGGGCCGCATTATCTATATGGAGGGCCGCATTATCTATATGGAGGGCCGCATTATCATTATGGAGGGCCGCATTATCTATATGGAGGGCCGCATTATCATTATGGAGGGCCGCATTATCTATATGGAGGGCCTCATTATCTATATGGAGGGCCTCATTATCTATATGGAGGGCCTCATTATCATTATGGAGGGCCGCATTATCTATATGGAGGGCCGCATTATCATTATGGAGGGCCGCATTATCTATATGGAGGGCCGCATTATCATTATGGAGGGCCGCATTATCTATATGGAGGGCCTCATTATCTATATGGAGGGCCGCATTATCTATATGGAGGGCCTCATTATCTATATGGAGGGCCTCATTATCTATATGGAGGGCCTCATTATCTATATGGAGGGCCGCATTATCATTATGGAGGGCCGCATCATCATTATGGAGGGCCGCATTATCATTATGGAGGGCCTCATTATCTATATGGAGGGCCTCATTATCTATATGGAGGGCCACATTATCTATATGGAGGGCCGCATTATCATTATGGAGGGCCACATTATCTATATGGAAAGCCGCTTTATCTATATGGAGGGCCTCATTATCTATATGGAGGGCCTCATTATCTATATGGAGGGCCGCATTATCTATATGGAGGTCCGCATTATCTATATGGAGGACCGCATTATCATTATGGAGGGCCGCATTATCATTATGGAGGGCCACATTATCATTATGGAGGGCCGCATTATCATTATGGAGGGCCGCATTATCTATATGGAGAGCTGCATTATCTATATGGAGAGCTGCATTATCATTATGAAGAGCTGCATTATCTATATATGGAGGGACACATTATCTATATGGAGGGCCACATTATCTATATGGAGAGCTGCATTATCATTATGAAGAGCTGCATTATCTATATATGGAGGGCCGCTTTATCTATATGGAGGGCCTCATTATCTATATGGAGGGCCACATTATCTATATGGAGGACCGCATTATCTATATGGAGGGCCTCATTATCTATATGGAGGGCCTCATTGTCTATATGGAGGACCGCATTATCTATATGGAGGGCCTCAATATCTATATGGAGGGCCGCATTATCATTATGGAGGGCCGCATTATCATTATGGAGGGCCGCATTATCATTATGGAGGGCCGCATTATCATTATGGAGGGCCGCATTATCTATATGGAGGGCCGCATTATCATTATGGAGGGCCGCATTATCATTATGGAGGGCCGCATCATCATTATGGAGGGCCGCATTATCATTATGGAGGGCCGCATTATCATTATGGAGGGCCGCATTATCTATATGGAGGGCCGCATTATCTATATGGAGGGCCGCATCATCATTATGGAGGGCCGCATTATCTATATGGAGGGCCTCATTATCTATATGGAGGGCCTCATTATCTATATGGAGGGCCTCATTATCTATATGGAGGGCTGCATTATCTATATGGAGGGCCGCATTATCTATATGGAGGACCGCATTATCTATATGGAGGGCCTCATTATCTATATGGAGGACCGCATTATCATTATGGAGGACCGCATTATCTATATGGAGGGCCGCATTATCTATATGGAGGACCACATTATCTATATGGAGGACTGCATTATCTATATGGAGGGCCTCATTATCTATATGGAGGACCGCATTATCATTATGGAGGGCCGCATTATCTACATGGAGAGCCGCATTATCTATATGGAGGACCGCATTATCTATATGGAGGGCAGCATTATCATTATGGAGGGCCGCATTATCATTATGGAGGGCCACATTATCATTATGGAGGGCCACATTATCTATATGGAGAGCTGCATTATCATTATGAAGAGCTGCATTATCTATATGGAGGTCCGCATTATCTATATATGGAGGGCCGCATTATCTATATGGAGGGCCGCATTATCATTATGGAGGGCCGCATTATCATTATGGAGGGCCGCATTATCTATATGGAGAGCCGCTTTATCTATATGGAGGGCCTCATTATCTATATGGAGGGCCACATTATCTATATGGAGGACCGCATTATCTATATGGAGGGCCTCATTATCTATATGGAGGGCCTCATTATCTATATGGACGGACGCATTATCTATATGGAGGGCCGCATTATCATTATGGAGGGCCGCATTATCATTATGGAGGGCTGCGTTATCTATATGGAGGGCCTCATTATCTATATGGACGGACGCATTATCTATATGGAGGGCCTCAATATCTATATGGAGGGCTGCATTATCCATATGGAGGGCTTCAATATCTATATGGAGAGCCGCATTATCATTATGGAGGGCCGCATTATCTATATGGAGGGCCGCATTATCTATATGGAGGGCCGCATTATCTATATGGAGGGCCGCATTATCATTATGGAGGGCTGCATCATCATTATGGAGGGCCGCATTATCATTATGGAGGGCTGCATTATCATTATGGAGGGACACATTATCTATATGGAGGGCCGCATTATCATTATGGAGGGCCGCATTATCTATATGGAGGGCCACATTCTCAGAGGTTTATTATTAAATCTTTAGGGGAATCGTTCTTGTATCCATTGAACGTGCGGTTATTGTGCTGAGAAGTAATGGTTTTATTACTCGCTACAATATCTGAAATAAGGAGATAAATCCAGGGTTGCCAATATCTTAATTCTCGCCGTCAGTAGGTGAGCGGACATGATGGACAGGACGGACCCTTCACTTCTTGTAATGTGTCATTTTCTTTCGATTAGCTCTTCAGTGGGAAATACATATCAGATATAAATGCTCATTGCAGGGAGATCTGTTTACTCGGCATGATGCTAAATGATGGATTCAGCACCGGCATAATCACTTATGGTGGCCGCGGTGACGGCGCTGACTTCATTACTAATGGTTATTTTGCATTTGCTTAACTGGTCGGCAGGAAGGTTATTAATGGGAGTCGTATCCGTCTCACTTCATTAATGTAACTTAATTCTCCGGCCTGTAAACAGCTTCTTTACTGAGAAAATTATAGTCTGACTGCAAAACCCTCACAGCCGGACATCACGACCCCCACGCCAAGAAAACCGAGGCCGCAAACCAGAATAACACAACCTCAAGCCACCATTATGTGCTCATATGGTCACTGTGTAATGATCTATCTGGTATCTATCTATATATCTATCTATCTCATATCTATATATCTATCTCATATCTATCTATCTATCTATCTCATATCTATCTATCTATCTATCTATCTATCTCATATCTATCTATGTCATATCTATCTATCTATCTATCTATCTCATATCTATCTATCTTATACCTATCTATCTATCTATCTCATATCTATCTACCTCATATCTATCTATCTATCTCCAGAAGCAGGGCAGTACTTGATAGTAGTTGCTGGAGGGTGCCAGCTATAGCTAGAGTTGGTCACAGTCCCTAAGATATCCACATAAAGAAAAATAGCAGCAATCCAAGTTCCCGTGG
The DNA here is from genome assembly GCF_029499605.1 of Hyla sarda. Taxonomy (NCBI): domain Eukaryota; kingdom Metazoa; phylum Chordata; class Amphibia; order Anura; family Hylidae; genus Hyla; species Hyla sarda. The sequence goes on along the minus strand of NC_079190.1, from coordinate 510,579,099 downwards.
AAAAAAAAAGTGTAATGCTTTCTTCACCAAACATCAGAGCAATGTTTCGTCCCTCTCACAGGTCATTGTCAAGCTTGACAATGACCTGTGAGACGGCTGAAACGTTGCTCTGATGTTTGGTGAAGAAAGCATTACACTTTTTTTTTCCACGGGAACTTGGAGTGCTGCTATTTTTCTTTATGTGGATATCTATCTATCTATCTATTTAACTATCCCATATCTACCTATCTCCAATCTACCTATCTCCAATCTACCTATCTCAAATCTACCTATCTCAAATCTATCTATATATCTATCTCAAATCTATCTATCTCAAATCTATCTATCTCATATCTACCTACCTATCTATCTATCTATCCCATATCTATCTATCTATCTATCTATCTATCTATCTTTCTATCTCATATCTATCTATCTATCTATCTATCTCATATCTATCTATCTATCTCATATCTATCTATCTATCTATCTATCTATCTATCTCATATCTATCTATCTATCTATCTATCTCATATCTACCTATCTATCTATCTATCTATCTATCTATCCCATATCTATCTATATTTCTATCTCATATCTATCTATCTCAAATCTATCTATCTCATATCTACCTACCTATCTATCTATCTATCTATCTATCTATCTATCTATCTATCCCATATCTATCTATCTATCTATCTATCTATCTATCTATCTATATTTCTATCTCATATCTATCTCATATCTATCTGTCTATCTATCTCTATCTCATATCTCTCTCATCTCCATGATATATGTTCTTTGCTGATCTCCGGGGGTCAGGTGATACATACAATACATGTGCTGTGCCGGCGTGCACACTTAGCACGTCCATCCGGACACGGTTTACTCTGCCACAGCAGAGTTCTGCTTGACAATCCTGGATGTCTATCCCCCTATCTGGTCGTAGGCTGTAGTCAGGATCGAACCAGCATCTGACTATGCAGCACCACTATATGTTTACCAGGGGATGACTCCTTTGATTTCTTTGTCATGATTTCTTTGATATGAGTTTATTGAAAATACTCATTCTAATTGCTCATGATCAGTCACATGCAATAGGCTACCTATGTCACTAGCCATTCTTTGTAATGGTGTGAGGACTGGCACACTGGATATATTATATGTCCCCTGATGAAGTGTAGGGGATCCTATTTTTGACTCATCCCCTACACAGAAACGCGTTGGGACAGGGACAAACCTCGGTTTACTATTGGTATTTCTAGTTAATTAAGAAAGCCTTACATCGTCTCATATGACTCTTCGCATGTGATATTGTAGCCATCTTCTGCCATTGGATGCAGTCCAGTATATCTCTTGATCATTGACAATATGGATTTTTGTGGTCCCTTGGAGTGACCAGTGTGTGTTACTATCGCTTGGTGGCTCCCTACTATATGTTGTGTAGTTTGTGGTAGAACTATTATTTTTTCTAACAATTAATTGAAAGTTAAGTTTTATATAGCACCCCTGTTCCTGTTGGAACAACATATTTTCAAATTCTGTCAATTGCTGAGGGGATCCTTGTTTAAATAATTGCTTGTATATGGCAATATCCTTCATATTCTCTACATCTGCATGGACATGGTACAAAATACTGTCACTACAGGGGTTCATGGTTTCTCCCATATCACTCTACCTAGGGGTCCTCATCCACCAAGATCATAGCCAATGTCATCCAATACTGATCATAGCCAATGTCATCCAATACTGATCATAGCCAATGTCATCCAATACTTATCATAGCCAATGTCATCCAATACTGATCATAGCCAATGTCATCCAATACTGATCATAGCCAATGTCATCCAATACTGATTATAGACAATGCCATCGAATACTTATCATAGCCAATGTCATCCATTACTGATCATAGGCAATGCTATTCAATACCGATCATAGCCAATGTCATCCAATACTGATTATGGACAATGTCATCCAATACTGATCATAGCCAATGTCATCCAATACTGATTATGGACAATGTCATCCAATACCGATCATAGCCAATGTCATCCAATACTGATTATGGACAATGTCATCCAATACTGATCATAGCCAATGTCATCCAATACTGATTATGGACAATGTCATCCAATACCGATCATAGCCAATGTCATCCAAAACTGATTACGGACAATGTCATCCAATACTGATCATAGCCAATGTCATCCAATACTGATTACGGACAATGTCATCCAATACTGATCATAGCCAATGTCATCCAATACTGATTATGGACAATGTCATCCAATACAGATCATAGCCAATGTCATACAATACTGATTATGGACAATGTCATCCAATATTGATCATAGCCAATGTCATCCAATACAGATCATAGCCAATGTCATCCAATACGGATCATAGCCAATGTCATCCAATGCTAATCATAGCCAATGCCATTGAATATTGATCATAGCCAATGTCATTGAATACTGATCATAGTCAATGTCATCCAATACTGATCATAGCCAATGTCATCCATTACTGATCATAGTTCATCTCCTCCAATGCTGATTATAGCCAATGTCATCCAATACTGATCATAGCCAATGTCATCCAATACTGATCATAGCCAATGTCACCCAATACTGATCATAGACAATGTCATCCTATACTGATCATAGCCAATGTCATCCTATACTGATCATAGCCAATGCCATTCAATACCGATCACAGCCAATGTCATCCAATACTGATAATAGCCAATGTCATCCAATACTGATCTTATCCAATGCAATCCAATACTGATCATAGCCAATGTCAACCAATTCCGATCATAAACAATGTCATCCAATACTGATCATAGTCAATGTCATCCAATACTGATCATAGCCAGTGTCATCCAATACTACTAATAGCCAATGCAATTAAATACTGATCATAGCCAATGTCATCCAATACTGATCATAGCCAATGTCATCCAATACTAATAATAGCCAATGTCATTAAATACTGATCATAGCCAATGTCATCCAATACTGATCATAGCCAATGTCATCCAATACTTATCATTGCCAATGTCATCCAATACTGATCATAGCCAATGTCATTCAATACTGATCATAACCAATCCCATCCAATACTGATCATAGCCAATTTCATCCAATACTGATCATAGCCAATGTCATCCAATACTTACCATCCAATATTGATCAAAGCAAATGTTACCCATGAGCTGGATATGCAAATGCTAACGTCTCTAAACACTTTTTGGGTCCTTTACAAAAGAGAGCCCCCTATAAGACAAATTTACACCCCCCACTGCTCCTATTAAACCACCAAGGGAGATAATGTGCACAGTGTGGTCACTTCTGGATGGCTGAACATGAACGGCATTAAAAGGAAGTAAATGAGAAGGGTCCCATAAGGGTCTGGACTAAACAGATAACTCAAAAGAGCCTTCACTGACTGTGTCTGCGGCCCCATCCTCTGCCCTCTCACAGATCATTAAAAATATTTTCTGTTTCTGATCTTCTCGTCCTCACAAACATGAAACAGAAGCGATGTGCTGTATAATGCGGGTGTGTGCGGGGAACATGATGCCGGCCGGGCGCCACAGCGCAGACAAGTTGGGAGTTTAATTAGGCCCGCGGGTTTGACTTTTATGTGAGAACTAATGAAAATGGGCCGATCTGAAGGTTTCTGGGGAAAATAATTATCCGTCTTTTTATTATTATTATTTCATGGAGGCTTAAGTAAAGTTCTCATTTCAAGAAGGTTTTTTTTAATTTTTTTTTTATTCAGACATAAAATTAATTGAATGGCAGCAGATTTAATAATAGGAGATGTGTCTGATCTGGAGAGATTTATACCGGTGGAGAAATTACTCTCATTCTGTACATGTATCTGATGCTGCTTTTTAGCTTTTTTTTGCTATAAATTTTGGAAGCACTCCGGCAAAGCCAGATATATATCTCATAGGCCCATTACAAATAGTGGCACCCATTTCCCTTCTTAGAATAGATGATCTTTCGACAACTTTTCCAGTAATACTGTACAATAAATTGTATTTCACGTGGGCCACAGTTTAGTTTTTATTTTTATGGGTAAGTGGGTGGGAAAAAGAAAATCGAAATGAAAGGCCCACAATGGCTCTGTCAAACACGGGGTCTGAATACATTTAGGAGCCTGGTCCAGTGTCTAAATGGTGTTCTATTGGTTTGCCCTGGAGTTTTAAAGAGGTACTCCATCCATAGACATCTTATACCCTATCCAAGGTGTCTGATTGCGGGGGTCCAGCCGCTGGGGACCCCTGCGATCTACCTGCTGCACCCAGCGTTTGTTTACAATATTGGGTGCAGCATCAGAGGTTCGTGACGTCATGACCGTGTCTGCTCCTGATGTCACAGCCACGCCCCCTCAATGCAAGTCTATGGGAGGGGGCATGACGTTTGTTACACCACCTACCATAGACGTGCATTGAGGGGGCATGGTCGTGACAACACGAGTGGGGCATAACCATGCGATCACGAGCCCCGCCCCACATCGCCAGTCTTCCGGCACGTAGCAAAGTTTGCTGGATGTCTGGGGTGTCGCACCCCAGATCGCAAGGGTCCCCAGAGGCGGGACCCCCACGATCAGACATCTTATCCCCTATACTTAGGCTAGGGGTGGATTAACCCTTTAAAGGGGTATTCTAGGTATTCCAGGAATTTTTTTTTTATTGACTGTGCTACCGGGGCTATAAAGTTAGTGTAGCTAATAATATAGTGTCTGTAACTGTGTGTGACGGTGGTCTTGCAATTCTTATGTGATTTTCACCCCAATATTTATTTTTAACAGCATAAAAAATTACTCAGGTCTCGGGTTTTCTCAGGTTGCAGTGCATCGAGACGTGAGATCACTAGTCAGGTGATAACAGGGAGCCTGTCTGCTTCTATGGGTGGAGCGACCTCTGAGTGGGAGAGAGATCATTTTGCAACAGCTGTAGGTACCCTGGTTAGAAAACACTGGTCTTTTGCATGGAATGCAGCTCATTTTTGTTTCAGTGGGTGGGGTTGCTGATGTGTGGGAGGGAGGAAATTGACCTCAAACTTACAAGCATGGAACTATGGGATGTGTAGTTTGAGAACAAAATCCAACAGGAAATACCCAGTTCACAAAAAGATAGCCACAACGTTATGGTAATCTCACTACATTCAGGGAGTCTAGTCTTGGGTCTGAATGAATTTAAGAGTCTGGTATGGAGTTTTAATGCATTTAGGGGGGGTCTGGTCTGGAATCTTAATGAATTTAGAGGTTTGTTCTGAAGTCTTTATAAATTGAGGGGGTCAGGTCTGGGGGATGATCTGGAGTCTAAATTAATTTTAAGGTATGGGGCTCTATGAGGCTTAGGATTTCCTAGTTAGGTCCCTGCTTTCATCTATACTTGTATGCCCAGCCACTATTATTTGGGGGTATTTGGGGGTCATTGGACAGCACCGTGATTACCATTATAAGGGCACCAGGAAAAGCAGCCAATGTAGTAGAAATTGGATAGCAGTGTTAAATGGTGGAGGAGTTGTTGTCACTATAGTGGCTGGAGATGGCTACAGATGCGAGTGGCCATAGATGTCATCCCAATAAACTCTCCAGTCACCAAGGCAGGTGCTGCGGCCTCTTCACAGTTCACATTGCCCCATGCACCACCATGCCGTGCATTCAGCTTGATGCCAAGAAGATCACTTTCTGAAATGGAAAGTAGACTCCAGTGCCAGCTGCATAGGGTGAAATAAGGGTCAATAGGCATTTTCAGCATTTATGTTAGGTTCCGGTTCAAGTCCCTTATTTAACCTGACTATGACCGAATTTATCAGAATGCACATTTCCCATTCTGCCTCCTCTCCCGTCATCACAGATGACTTTTCAATATACATTGTTCTTTGGTAATCACACGCGGCGGCTCAGTCATGGCTCTCACAAATCTATCTCAGGCCTTGAAATATGACCGAGCGCCTCGGAGTTACCTTGAAATAATAATGATAATAATTCATTCGCTTACAGAGGTGCCAGTGAACTCAATTCTGTGCCGGGGAACTTCAAGGCCCGGTGAGAGGAGGTTCTCAGCCAAGTTTTCGCTATTGTTAAAAATAAAATCTACGGCTTGTTTAAGGTTTGTTTGTTTTTTTCTGTCGGGAAAATTCCATCGAGAACTTAGAAATTTATGCTAAAAATTTAAACTAAGATGAATGTGAAGCAACAAGTGTCTGGAAGAGTTCAAGTATCAGGCGGCACAAGAGGCCTTGGTATTGTGGACTGCATTAGTCCAATGGTCATTGTAAATTATATTACAGATGAAGCAGAGCTGGATTCCTAATTAAACCAAATAGGGTTGATTTATTGTGAACCCTGATGACTTTCTGAATAAACATAGAAGATTTAAAGAGTACCTATCATGATCTTGTTAAATTTTATAATCCTCCCAGGTCACTGCGCCATCATGATAAACCACCCCCGGCCTTTATTTATATTATTTGTTAGTTTTCTACCTTGATATTGCTACGTATTTTCTGCTCAGTCTCGGTCAGATTCACAGACTGGGAAGGGGCGTTCCCCAGCAGGCTGTGACATCATCTGAAGCCATACAGGGGAGAACTTCCTCCCTCACTATGCTACACACAGCCCAGAGCAGTTCAGCGTGAGATGAGCTATGATTGGCTAAGGCTGCGCACACAACCAAGAGATGGCGGGAAATGTGCTCTGGACAATTGGGGGGACACCTAGTGGCATTTCTTTTTTAAACAAACATAAAACATAGAAAACATAATTTTTTCAAAACAAAGTACATTAGAAAGAATTTTTTATTCTCCACAATTTACTGAGCCGCATCTCAGTTACCAGCCCCAGCCCCCCTTCACAAAAATAAAAAATTCTGAACGGTCAAATCATAAGATTTGGACTGCTAACTGAGAATGTTTTTACCTTTTCCTCAGTGTTATTCTTTATCTGTGATGTATCTAGACTGTACAGATGTATAGGAGGTCAGGCTGTGTCTAGATAATGAAGTGAGGGGCTTCCCCGGACCATTAACAAGACCTGTCAAGAAGCCACCAAGCTGTCCACCAAGCCAGGTCCAATTACAATACCCACCAAGTGGAGATGACAGATCGGCCCTGACACCAGTGGCTAATTTAAGGATTTATGTCACATCACCGGGGCCCACATGGTCCTTGGGGCATATATCATCCTCACATCCCCTAATTGAATGATATCATCCTGTATATTGTAGATCACATGGACACATCTATATACAGCCTTAGCCGGCTATTTTTGATGACACTATATCAGTCAACCAGTGTGAATGGTTGTATGTGAAACGCGTTGACTTTGGTCACTAATAAAGCAATTGTTCATTGTTTCTCTCCCAAGCAGTATATACCCTTGAGTTTATACATTATATTTGTGTTTATGTGCAGTCCTCTAGCCCTGATTATTTGTATTTAAAGGAGCTGCCTGTGTTTCTACGCTAGCTCAAACTCCAAGGAGTAAGGCATTTTTCAACAAAATTTACTTTATTTACAAATAATTTGCTAAATTGTATGCTTATTATATTATTCAAGACATAAATTGTTCTCTATTTCACTTATAAACTACCGAACAGCGCACCAGATGGACAGGAGTGGTATTTCAAGTAATAATATCCATTCCAAAGTTATGGTTGAACTGCAATTTCTCTTTTATTTTAATGACTGGTCAATATGACAGATCATAACAGTAACTTAGGTAGGGATATGACCTCTGATCTGTGATCCCCATGCTTGTATTCAGTTTTGCTTATGAAGTATTGAGCAGCACACCGTGTGGACAGGGGGTGGTATTGCACGTAATAGTATAAATTTTCAGTATCAATGTGACAGCTCATAAAAGTTTATTAGATATGGATTTAACTTTTTATCTTGGATCCTCATGATTGTATTAAGTTTTGCTAATGAAGTATTGAACAGCACACCGTGTGGACCAGAGGCGGTATTGCAAATAATAGTATCACTTTCAAAGTGCTGGTCCAACCACAATTTGTCCTTGGTTAATATGACAGATCATAAAAATACTAAATTATTGTGCTCAGTTTAACTTATGAACTGATTGAACAGCGCATCATGTGGACAGGGGTGGTGTTTAACGTAATAATATTAATTTTAAAGTAATGATCTGATGAGATCACTTGTTTACTTAAATTATTTTATTAGAAAAGTAAATTAGATAGGGATGTGACATCTTGTATAACAAGAATGCGGGGTCCTAAATCTTCATTTCCAGCCAGGAAGAAAGGTTAGCATGCCAGTTTCTCTTCACGACCATGCCATGAGTTCCACAATTGTGCTTGACACCATGATTGGCTTTGTGATTTTTGGTTCCCCTATTTATCTTTGTGTAGAAGTATGGCCCATGCTCGTCCTGATCTCTGGTTGAGAATAAGCATACGGGGCCAAGTCTACCATTTAGTCTACTTTTATGACCTGAAAGGTCATTTAAAAGGGTACTCCGCCCCTAGACATCCTATCCTCTATCCAAAGCATAGGGGATAAGATGTCTGATCACGGGGGTCCCAAGGTTGGGGACCCCCACGATCTCGCTGGCGTTCATTTAGAGAGTCGGGTGCAGTGACGGAGGCTCATGACATCACGGCCACGCCCTTCTCGTGACGTCATGGCCATGCCCTTTCAATGCAAGTTTATGGGAGGGGGTGCGACTGCCGTCATGCCCCCTCCTAGACTTGCATTGAGGGGGCGTGGCTGTGACATCACGAGCAGGGCATGACTGGGACATCACGAGCCTCCGACCCGCGTTGCCAGTCATCCGGCACAGAGTGAAGTTCGCTCCATGCACCGGATGTCTGGGGTGCCGCAGCCAAGATCGCAGGGTTCCCCAGCAGCGGGACCCCCGCGATCAGACATCTTATCCCCGATCCTTTGGATAGGGGATAAGATGTCTAGGAGCAAAGTACCCCTTTAAGGGGTTGTCCTTTGACTAATTTCTTCTCTGAGAATCTATTCACACATACAGTATTCTGCGCAGATTTGATGCGCAGGATTTCAAGCTGTGTTCAGTCATTGAGTTTACATTGAAATCTGCAGCAGAATACTGTACGTGTGAATAGACCATAAATGTGGCCAAACTGGGCTAAATGAATTAAATATAACCTGTAATAAGCTGTCCTGATCTCCCACCACTTCAGTTTGAATGGTGCCGGGACCCCGCTGCTAAACATTCCTGATTTCCGTCAATTACTGACCACAACAGTGATCGGCTTCAATCAGTTGTTGGGTGAGGCCAGAAGAAGCACGATTACCATGAGAAATGGATCCCATCGCCTACTGAGCAGTACCCCCCATCCCTGCTTGTAGTCCTCTCCCCCTGTCTTGTACATGTGAGTATGTTCCTTCAATAAAAGAAGAAACGTGAAGCAACTTAATGGTGAGTTGCCGACTTATTCTTTCTTTCTTTGGACTGTGACTCAGTTGTTGGGTGAGTTGGAACTTTCTATTATAAAGACTGAGTTTAGGAAAAGCCGAGCACTGGGGAATGGGCACCATTCTAATGGCAGAGGTGCAATACCACCTCTGGTCCACACGGCCCGGCCAGACATAGGACTGAGTCTATGTACACACTTGCGTTGGAGGCTCTGATGTTTTTGCGTTCATCTGTCTGCTAATGGTAAAGAAAAATGAAAATCACGGAGCTGGTGGATCCACTGCATGATGGATATCAATAAAGCTTGATGGACCTCATTGGCTATTGGGTTTTCGGCATTGCGTAATTTTACCGGACAAAAACAGCTTGCTACAATTTTGTTCTGTAATTTGTTCTGAATCAACGTTGGAGACTTTTGGAGAAGGAGATGCTCCCCAATGGAGCCTGTTGCGTAATCCCTGTGCATTATTGCAAAAAAAAAAGTTAATATTTTTTTAGAGTTATTCATATTACAAGACCTTAAAACGATTCCTGCCGGGCAGTGAGACGTCTACGGCCTTCCCCTGAGATATGACAAATGAGATTTCTGTATTCAGGGACGAACATTCTATTATGGTACAATTTAGGGAAAGACAATTTTTTTTTTCTCTGTACGGTTCAACAATTATTCTACAAATAATGATGAGATCGCGGCGGCCGGAAAGTTTCCACGGAAAGTTTTTTTTTTTTTTTTGTTCCTCTCTTGACCATTAATTATTAATCCTGAATCAGCAGATTACATTTTAGATTAGATTTCATTTCATTTCAATTTGATCCACGCCAGAGATAGAATCGCTGGGGTTTTATTACAAAACCCGAAGGGAAAGGAAAGCTGAAAATTTATCATAGAGATTATCCAAAAGTAGACGGAAACGTGATAGTCTAGACTAATGATGACCTCCGATGACCTCCGAAGGGACAAATGCCCAGAGGGACGTCTTCTTTGAGACCAATATGGTCCTTCCATTCTTCTACAAATCAAAATCCAAGTATATTGTCGGCCATATTACTAATTTTGGCAAACAGTAGAAAAAGTATAAGGTTGCACTCACCCGAATTGATTAAAAAACGTAAAATGTTATTGGAATCCATTGAAGGAAATTACCAGGAGGGAGCAGGAGTCGGTGGTCAGCGGAATGCTGAGAGACTGGCCGGAGCTCCGGCCAGTCTCTCAGCATTCCGCTGACCACCGACTCCTGCTCCCTCCGGGCAAGAGTCCAATACCTTACAATGGATATAAAGTAATATCCGGAAGTATTACTTTACCGAGAGAGTAGTGGATGCATGGGATAGCCTTCCTGCAGAAGTGGTTGCAGCAAATACAGTAAAGGAGTGTAAGCATACATGGGCTAGACATAAGGCTATCCTTCATATAAGATAGGAATAGGCATATGGCTATCCATCATATAAAATAAGGATAGACATAAGGCAACCCTTCATATAAGATAGTGTTAGACATAAGGTTATCCTTCATATAAGAAAATGATAGGCACAAGGTTGCCCTTCATATAAGAAAAGGATAGACATAAAGCTAAGACAGAGATAGGCACAAGGCTATCCTTCATATAAAATAAGGATAGACATAAGGCTATCCTTCATATAAGACAGAGATACAGTAGATATAAGATTATTCTTCACATACAATAGTGATAGGCATAAGGCTATCCTTCATACAAGATAGTAATATATATAAGCTATCCTTCATATTAGATAGAAATAGGCATAAGGCTATCCTTATAAGATAGGGATAGACATATGGCTATCCTTTACATTAGACAGAGATAGGCATAAGGTTATCCTTCATATAAGAAAAGGATAGACATAAGGCTAAGATAGCGATAGGCATAAGGCTATCCTTCATATAAAATAAGCATAGACATAAAGCTATCCTTCATTTAAGATAGGGATAGGCATATGGCTATCCTTCATATAAAATAAGGATAGACATTAGGCTATCCTTCATATAAGATAGTTGTCACGATGCCGGCTGGCAGGTAGTGGATCCTCTGTGCCAGAGAGGGATTGGCGTGGACCGTGCTAGTGGACCGGTTCTAAGCCACTACTGGTTTTCACCAGAGCCCGCCGCAAAGCGGGATGGTCTTGCTGCGGCGGTAGTGACCAGGTCGTATCCACTAGCAACGGCTCACCTCTCTGGCTGCTGAAGATAGGCGCGGTACAAGGGAGTAGGCAAAAGCAAGGTCGGACGTAGCAGAAGGTCGGGGCAGGCAGCAAGGATCGTAGTCAGGGGCAACGGCAGAAGGTCTGGAAACACAGGCAAGGAACACACAAGGAACGCTTTCACTGGCACTAAGGCAACAAGATCCGGCGAGGGAGTGAAGGGGAAGTGAGGTGATATAGGGAAGTGCACAGGTGTAAACACTAATTGGAACCACTGCGCCAATCAGCGGCGCAGTGGCCCTTTAAATCGCAGAGACCCGGCGCGCGCACGCCCTAGGGAGCGGGGCCGCGCGCACCGGGACAGAACAGACGGAGAGCGAGTCAGGTAGGGGAGCCGGGGTGCGCATCGCGAGCGGGCGCTACCCGCATCGCGAATCGCATCCCGGCTGGCAGCGGAATCGCAGCGCCCCGGGTCAGAGGACGTGACCGGAGCGCTGCCGCGGGGAGAGTGAAGCGAGCGCTCCGGGGAGGAGCGGGGACCCGGAGCGCTCGGCGTAACAGTACCCCCCCCCTTGGGTCTCCCCCTCTTCTTAGAGCCTGAGAACCTGAGGAGCAGACTTTTGTCTAGGATGTTGTCCTCAGGTTCCCAGGATCTCTCTTCAGGACCACAACCCTCCCAGTCCACTAAAAAAAAATTTTTCCCTCTGACCTTTTTGGCAGCTAAAATTTCTTTGACCGAGAAGATGTCCGAGGAGCCGGAAACAGGAGTGGGAGGAACAGACTTGGGAGAAAAACGGTTGAGGATGAGTGGTTTGAGAAGAGAGACGTGAAAGGCATTAGGGATACGAAGAGAGGGAGGAAGAAGAAGTTTATAAGAGACAGGATTAATTTGACACAAAATTTTGAAAGGACCAAGATAGCGTGGTCCCAACTTGTAGCTAGGGACACGGAAGCGGACATATTTAGCGGAGAGCCATACCTTGTCTCCAGGGGAAAAAACGGGGGGAGCTCTTCTTTTCTTATCCGCGAACTTCTTCATGCGTGATGAAGCCTGTAAGAGAGAATTTTGGGTCTCTCTCCATATGATGGAAAGGTCACGAGAAATTTCATCCACAGCGGGCAGACCAGAGGGCAAGGGAGTAGGGAGGGGGGGAAGAGGGTGACGGCCGTACACCACGAAAAATGGGGATTTGGAGGAAGACTCAGAGACCCTGAAGTTATACGAGAATTCGGCCCATGGGAGGAGATCTGCCCAGTCATCCTGGCGGGAGGAAACAAAATGTCGCAAATAATCACCCAAGATCTGGTTAATCCTTTCTACTTGTCCATTGGACTGGGGATGATATGCAGAAGAAAAATTTAATTTAATCTTGAGTTGTTTACAGAGAGCCCTCCAGAATTTAGACACGAATTGGACGCCTCTATCCGAGACAATCTGCGTAGGCAATCCGTGAAGACGAAAAATGTGTACAAAAAATTGTTTAGCCAACTGAGGCGCAGAAGGAAGACCAGGAAGAGGGATGAAATGTGCCATTTTGGAGAATCGATCAACGACCACCCAAATAACAGTGTTGCCACGGGAAGGGGGTAAATCAGTAATAAAATCCATACCAATCAGAGACCAAGGCTGTTCGGGGACAGGCAGAGGATGAAGAAAACCAGCGGGCTTCTGGCGAGGAGTCTTATCCCGGGCACAGATAGTGCAGGCTCGCACAAAGTCCACAACATCCGTCTCCAGAGTCGGCCACCAATAGAAGCGGGAGATGAGTTGCACAGATTTCTTGATACCCGCATGACCTGCGAGATGGGAGGAGTGACCCCATTTGAGGATTCCGAGGCGTTGGCGAGGAGAAACAAAGGTCTTTCCTGGAGGAGTCTGCCTGATGGAGGCAGGAGAAGTGGAGATCAGGCAGTCAGGTGGAATGATGTGTTGCGGAGAGAGTTCAACTTCTGAGGCATCCGAGGAACGAGAGAGAGCATCGGCCCTAATGTTCTTATCGGCAGGACGAAAGTGAATCTCAAAATTAAATCGGGCAAAGAACAGAGACCACCGGGCCTGGCGAGGATTCAGCCGTTGGGCAGACTGGAGGTAGGAGAGGTTCTTGTGGTCGGTGTAGATAATAACAGGAGAACTTGATCCCTCCAGCAGATGCCTCCATTCCTCAAGTGCTAATTTAATGGCTAGAAGCTCTCGATCCCCGATGGAGTAGTTCCTCTCCGCTGGAGAGAAGGTCCTAGAGAAAAAACCACAAGTGACAGCATGCCCGGAAGAATTTTTTTGTAGAAGAACAGCTCCAGCTCCCACTGAGGAGGCATCAACCTCCAATAGGAAGGGTTTGGAAGGGTCAGGTCTGGAGAGGACGGGAGCCGAAGAAAAGGCAGACTTGAGTCGTTTAAAGGCGTCTTCTGCTTGAGGCGGCCAGGACTTGGGATCAGCATTTTTTTTGGTTAAAGCCATGATAGGAGCCACAATGGTAGAAAAATGTGGAATAAATTGCCTGTAATAATTGGCGAACCCCAAAAAGCGTTGGATGGCACGGAGTCCGGAGGGGCGTGGCCAATCTAAGACGGCAGAGAGTTTGTCTGGATCCATCTGTAGTCCCTGGCCAGAGACCAAATATCCTAGAAAAGGAAGAGATTGGCATTCAAACAGACATTTCTCAATTTTGGCATAGAGTTGGTTGTCACGAAGTCTCTGAAGAACCATACGGACATGCTGGCGGTGTTCTTCTAGATTGGCAGAAAAAATTAGGATATCGTCCAGATATACAACAACACAGGAGTATAACAGATCACGAAAAATTTCATTGACAAAGTCTTGGAAGACGGCAGGGGCGTTGCACAGTCCAAAGGGCATGACCAGATACTCAAAGTGTCCATCTCTGGTGTTAAATGCCGTTTTCCACTCGTCCCCCTCTCTGATGCGGATGAGGTTATAGGCGCCTCTTAAGTCCAATTTAGTGAAGATGTGGGCACCTTGGAGGCGATCAAAGAGTTCAGAGATGAGGGGTAAGGGGTAGCGGTTCTTAACCGTGATTTTATTAAGACCGCGGTAGTCAATGCAAGGACGTAGGGAGCCATCCTTTTTGGACACAAAGAAAAATCCGGCTCCGGCAGGAGAGGAGGATTTACGGATAAAGCCCTTTTTTAGATTCTCCTGGACGTATTCGGACATGGCAAGAGTCTCTGGGGCAGAGAGAGGATAAATTCTGCCCCGGGGTGGAGTAGTGCCCGGGAGGAGGTCGATAGGGCAATCATAAGGCCTGTGAGGAGGTAGAGTCTCAGCTTGTTTTTTGCAGAACACATCCGCGAAGTCCATATAGGCCTTAGGGAGACCGGTTACTGGAGGAACCACAGAGTTACGGCAAGGGTTACTGGGAACCGGTTTTAGACAGTTCTTGGAACAAGAGGACCCCCAACTCTTGATCTCCCCAGTGGACCAATCCAGGGTAGGGGAATGAAGTTGAAGCCAGGGAAGTCCAAGGAGAATTTCCGAGGTGCAATTGGGGAGGACCAAAAGTTCAATCCTCTCATGATGAGATCCGATGCTCATAAGAAGGGGCTCCGTGCGGAAACGTATGGTACAGTCCAATCTTTCATTATTTACACAATTGATGTAGAGGGGTCTGGCGAGACTGGTCACCGGGATGTTGAACCTGTTGACGAGAGAGGCCAAAATAAAATTTCCTGCAGATCCAGAGTCCAAGAAGGCCACTGTAGAGAAGGAGAAGGCAGAGGCAGACATCCGCACAGGCACAGTAAGACGTGGAGAAGCTGAGTAGACATCAAGGACTGTCTCACCTTTGTGCGGAGTCAGCGTACGTCTTTCCAGGCGGGGAGGACGGATAGGACAATCTCTCAGGAAGTGTTCGGTACTAGCACAGTACAGGCAGAGGTTCTCCATACGGCGTCGTGTCCTCTCTTGAGGTGTCAGGCGAGACCGGTCGACCTGCATAGCCTCCACGGCGGGAGGCACAGGAACAGATTGCAGGGGACCAGAGGAGAGAGGAGCCGAGGAGAAGAAACGCCTCGTGCGAACAGAGTCCATATCTTGGCGGAGTTCCTGACGCCTTTCGGAAAAACGCATGTCAATGCGAGTGGCTAGGTGAATAAGTTCATGTAGATTAGCAGGAATTTCTCGTGCGGCCAGAACATCTTTAATGTTGCTGGATAGGCCTTTTTTGAAGGTCGCGCAGAGGGCCTCATTATTCCAGGACAATTCTGAAGCAAGAGTACGGAATTGTACGGCATACTCGCCAACGGAAGAATTACCCTGGACCAGGTTCAACAGGGCAGTCTCAGCAGAAGAGGCTCGGGCAGGTTCCTCAAAGACACTTCGGATTTCCGAGAAGAAGGAGTGTACAGAGGCAGTGACGGGGTCATTGCGGTCCCAGAGCGGTGTGGCCCATGACAGGGCTTTTCCGGACAGAAGGCTGACTACGAAAGCCACCTTAGACCTTTCGGTGGGAAACAGGTCCGACATCATCTCCAGATGCAGGGAACATTGGGAAAGAAAGCCACGGCAAAACTTAGAGTCCCCATCAAATTTATCCGGCAAGGATAAGCGTATCCCAGGAGCGGCCACTCGCTGCGGAGGAGGTGCAGGAGCTGGCGGAGGAGATGACTGCTGAAGCTGTGGTAGTAACTGTTGTAGCATAACGGTCAGTTGAGACAGCTGTTGGCCTTGTTGCGCTATCTGTTGTGACTGCTGGGCGACCACCGTGGTGAGGTCAGCGACAACTGGCAGAGGAACTTCAGCGGGATCCATGGCCGGATCTACTGTCACGATGCCGGCTGGCAGGTAGTGGATCCTCTGTGCCAGAGAGGGATTGGCGTGGACCGTGCTAGTGGACCGGTTCTAAGCCACTACTGGTTTTCACCAGAGCCCGCCGCAAAGCGGGATGGTCTTGCTGTGGCGGTAGTGACCAGGTCGTATCCACTAGCAACGGCTCACCTCTCTGGCTGCTGAAGATAGGCGCGGTACAAGGGAGTAGGCAAAAGCAAGGTCGGACGTAGCAGAAGGTCGGGGCAGGCAGCAAGGATCGTAGTCAGGGGCAACGGCAGAAGGTCTGGAAACACAGGCAAGGAACACACAAGGAACGCTTTCACTGGCACTAAGGCAACAAGATCCGGCGAGGGAGTGAAGGGGAAGTGAGGTGATATAGGGAAGTGCACAGGTGTAAACACTAATTGGAACCACTGCGCCAATCAGCGGCGCAGTGGCCCTTTAAATCGCAGAGACCCGGCGCGCGCGCGCCCTAGGGAGCGGGGCCGCGCGCGCCGGGACAGAACAGACGGAGAGCGAGTCAGGTAGGGGAGCCGGGGTGCGCATCGCGAGCGGGCGCTACCCGCATCGCGAATCGCATCCCGGCTGGCAGCGGAATCGCAGCGCCCCGGGTCAGAGGACGTGACCGGAGCGCTGCCGCGGGGAGAGTGAAGCGAGCGCTCCGGGGAGGAGCGGGGACCCGGAGCGCTCGGCGTAACAATAGTGTTAGACATAAGGTTTTCCTTAATATAAGAAAGGGATAGACATAAGGTTACCCTTCATATAAGATAAGGAAAGACATAAAGCTATCCTTCATTTAAGATAGCGATAGGCATAAGGCTATCCTTCATATAAAATGAGGAAAGACATAAGGCTATCCTTTATATAAGATATGGATAGGCATATGGCTAGCCTTCATATAAAATAAGGATAGACATAAGGCTATCCTTCATATAAGATAGAGATACAGTAGATATCAGATTATTCTTCATATAAGATAGAAATACAGTAGATATAAGATTATCTTTCATATACGATAGTGATAGGCATAAGGCTATCCTTCATACAAGATAGTAATAGATATAAGCTATTCTTCATATTAGATAGAAATAGGCATAAGGCTATCCTTATAAGATAGGGGTAGACATATGGCTATCATTTACATAAGACAGAGATAGGCATAAGGTTATCCTTCAAATAAGATAAGGATAGACATAAGGCTAAGATAGTGATAGGCATAAGGCTATCCTTCATATAAAAAAAAGGATAGACATAAAGCTATCCTTCATATAAGATAGGGATAGGCATATGGCTATCCTTCATATAAAATAAGGATAGACATAAGGCTATCCTTCATATAAGAAAGGGATAGGCATAAGGTTACCCTTCATATAAGATAAGAATAGACATAAGGCTATCCTTCATTTAAGATAGCGATAGGCATAATGCTATCCTTCATATAAAATAAGGATAGGCATATGGCTATCCTTCATATTAGATAGAAATAGGCATAAGGCTATCCTTTACATGAGACAGAGATAGGCATAAGGCTATTCTTCATATACAATAGGGATAGGCATAAGTGTATCCTTCATATAAATTATACGCATAACGCTATCCTTCATATAAGATAAGGATAGACATAAGGCTATCCTTCATATAAGATAGGTAAAGATATAAGGCTATCCTTTATTTACGATAGAGATAGGTATAAGTCTATTCTTCATATAGGATCTGGATAGGCATAATGCTTTCCTTCATATGAGATAGGGATAGGCATGGGGCTATCCTTAGAATATAGTGAGCGATGATTGACATGTTAAATCTACAAATACCAGATCTTTTGTCTAGAGAAGATCTGGTTTATTACAGTGATCTCAAACTGTGGCCTTCCAGATGTTGCAAGACTTCAACTCCCAGCATGCCCGGACAGCCAATGGCTGTCCGGGCATGCTGGGAGTTGAAGTTTTGCAACATCTGGAGGGCCACAGTTTCAGACCACTGGTTTATTACCATCTCAATATTGAGAACACATACACATTTAGGCGTGGCGGGGTAGATAGCAGGAAAAGCCATCTGCCAAACTAATATTTGCCAACAGGTTTTGAAGGTGTCAGGGGTCTTCATCATACATCACACTCAGAAGAACAATGAAATCTCTTCCTACCTTGGACGATCAGATACACGTTGGATGTCTTGGTGTGATGTTGTGTCTGGACCGAGCAGATATAAGGTCCCTCATCGTAGACGTCCACTTTCTGGATGCGGAGACTGTACTCGAGGACGCTTCTCTTGTCAAGCTCTACCCGGGGGTCAAGAGACCATTTGTCCTGTCCAGCGAAAATAATGGCTGAGCGGTTCAGCCATGCCACTTTGGCGCTCTTGTCGTCTATGAAACATCTGAGGAGAAAAGATAAAACAGAATATATTGAAAATGTGATGCAGAAAAGCTGCAAACAAAAGTCATCAAAAAGGAACGAAACGCGAGGTGAATATAGTGGCGGGAGGTCGCCGTAACTTACAGGACTGAGGTACGTGGATTCAGTCTTAGGCTATTTGCGCGCATGAAGGAAGCCATCTGATTGGTTGCTATGGGCAACTGGTTAACTTTCCCTCTGCAGGAGCAACCAATCAGATCACTACTTTTATTTTTAAAAAGGCCTCTATAAAAAAGAAAGAAGCAATCTGATTGGTTGCTATGGTCAACTGGTTAACTTTTCCCCTGCACAGGTTTTGATAAATCTGCCCCATAGGGGCAGATTTATCAAAACCTATGCAGGGGAAAAGTTAAAGGGGTGTTCCAGGCAAAACCTTATATATATATATATATATATATATATATATATATATATATATATATATATATATATATAAATATATATATATATATATATATATATCAACTGGCTCCGGAAAGTTAAACAGATTTGTAAATTACTTTTATTAAAAAATCGTAATCCTTCCAATAGTTATTAGCTTCTGAAGTTTTCTGTCTAACTGCTCAATGATGATGTAACTTCCCGGGAGCTGTGCATGATGGGAGAATATCTCCATAGGAACTGCACAGCTCCCGGGACGTGAGTCATCAGAGAGCAGTTAGACAGAAAACAACAACTCAACTTCAGAAGCTAATAACTATTGGAAGGATTAAGATTTTTTTAATAGAAGTAATTTACAAATCTGTTTAACTTTCCGGAGCCAGTTGATATATAAAAAAAAGTTTTGGCCTGGAATACCCCTTTAACCAGTTGCCCATAGCAACCAATCAGATTGCTTCTTTCATTTTTCACAGGCCTTTTTTTAAAAATGAAAGTAATGATCTGATTGGTTGCTATGGGCAACTGGTTAACTTTTCATCTGCACAGTTTGATAACCCAGCCCCTATGTCAAAGTTAACCAGTTGCCCATAGCAACCAATCAGATCATTACTTTCATTTTTAAAAAAGGCCTGTGAAAAATGAAAGAAGCAATCTGATTGGTTGCTATGGGCAACCGGTTAACTTTCCCCTATGAGGCAGATTTGTCAAACCGTGTGCAGAGGAAAAGTTAACTGGTTGCTCATAGCAACCAATCAGATCGCTTCTTTTGGCCTTTTTGAAAAGTGAAAGTAGCGATCTGATTGGTTGCTATGGGCAACCGCACCACTCTTCCTCTACACAGGTTTCAATAAATCACCCCCATAGTTATGTGAAGGTGAATTTCGAGGCATAAAATAGTCACAATAGACCATAAAATAAACCTACTGTATGTCATTAAGAAAATCGTTTCCTTATTGTATAATATTGAATTGGGAAGGAAAAGGCTGCACAATGTGCGTCATGTTAGTTGTCAATACAATTTTTTTGTAGATTTCTACGAAACCACAAAAATAAAAAATAAATGTCTTATAGGACGTCACATGTTCAATACTTTTCTTGAAAATTTTTTGCCGAAACTAAAATTGCCAAAGCCTCAGCAAAAGGGAGCGCGGATAGGGGATGTATGTACCCACAATGAATTTACTAATGAAAAAGGCGCAAGGTACATACGAGCAAAAGGAAGGAGAGAAGCGACATTTACTTCGTATTTGGCATCTGGACAGGGGAATACGTGAGGAGAGGCCCAAATATGCGCCAAAAATAGTAAGTACTACAAAAAATACAACTCACACAATAGATAGATATGAAATAGATAGATAGATATGAGATAGATAGATATGAGATAGATATGAGATAGATATGAGATAGATAGATAGATAGATAGATATGAGATAGATAGATAGATAGATATGAGATAGATAGATATGAGATAGATATGAGATAGATAGACATGAGATAGATAGATATGAGATAGATAGATATGAGATAGATAGATATGAGATAGATATGAGATAGATATGAGATAGATAGATATGAGATAGATAGATAGATAGATAGATATAAGATAGATAGATAGATATGAGATAGATAGATAGATATGAGATGGATAGATATGAGATAGATAGATAGATAGATAGATAGATATGAGATAGATAGATATGAGATAGATAGATATGAGATAGATAGATATGAGATAGATAGATATGAGATAGATAGATATGAGATAGATAGACATGAGATAGATAGACATGAGATAGATAGATATGAGATAGATAGATAGATAGATAGATAGATATGAGATAGATGGATAATATAGATAAATAATATAGATAGATATGAGATAGATAGATATGGGATAGATATGAGATAGATAGATAATATAGATAGATAGATAGATAGATAGATAGATAGATAGATAGATAATATAGATAGATATGAGATAGATATGAGATAGATAGATATGAAATATATAGATATGAAATGGATAGATAGATATGAGATAGATAGATATGAGATAGATATGAGATAGATAGATATGAGATAAATAGATAGATAGATAGATAGATAGATATGAGATAGATGGATAATATAGATAGATAATATAGATAGATATGAGATAGATAGATATGGGATAGATATGAGATAGATAGATAATATAGATAGATAGATAGATAGATAGATAATATAGATAGATATGAGATAGATATGAGATAGATAGATATGAGATATATAGATAGATATGGGATAGATATGAGATAGATAGATAATATAGATAGATAATATAGATAGATAATATAGATAGATATGAGATAGATAGATAATATAGATAGATAGATAATATAGATAGATATGAGATAGATAGATATAAGATATATATATATATATAGATATGGCGGCAAGAGGCCACAGAAGCGTTGCTCTCCTGATTTTTGCACTGGAATGATGAAATAAACCCACGTTTTCTTCACAATTTTTTTGTGTGCTGCTATTCTCTGGATTACCATTTTAAGTGGGGCCCTACCCCAGGCTCCCGTATAGCGTGCACCTATCACAAGTTTACTATCAAGGCTGTGCTGCTTTTCTTGGAATAGATAGATAGATAGATATGAGATAGATAGGTATGAGATAGATAGATAGATAGATAGATAGATAGATAGATAGATAGGAGATAGATAGATATGAGATAGATAGATAGGAGATAGATAGATAGATATGAGATAGATAGATAGATAGATAGATAGATATGAGATAGATAGATAGATAGATATGAGATAAATAGATAGATAGATATGAGATAGATATATATGAGATAGATATGAGATAGATAGACATGAGATAAATATATATGAGATAGATAGATAGATAGATATGAGATAGATAGATAGATATGAGATAGATAGATAGATAGATATGAGATAGATAGATAGATATGAGATAGATAGATAGATATCCGGCACACTGTGATGATATAAAGTATCGCAGTCACTTGTTTGTTGTGGCGTCTGGATACACAGATGACCGGATGAGGTCAGGGCGCGGTGGACAGTGATACGGTATAATTAGAGGTGACACGTTACATTAATGCCGTCTCTGCTGGGATAAACACGTCCATAGTGACTACAGAATCACATACAAAGGACTAAAAAGCAGACGATTATGTCGCCACAAAACACATAGTAAATGATACGCCGTGGCCGTTGTCAGCAGGATGCACTTATCGCAGAGTAATATGGACGCTCTCCCACCATCGCTCCTATTACCCGCCATTAATGAACAGCACATAATTATACTGTATGTCGGCTCCACTGACGGCAAAATACAGGATGGCACCGCGGTGGTGGTGGGAGTGATCAGGACTGGAGCCGATTCCTGAGATACAGCAGGGGATTTGTCAATTAATGGTTCCCTTCGTGTACAATGATATTTTACTGAGTTAACTTAAGTGTTTTCCATGGTGTTTTTGACGGCTAATAATCTGCAACATTACAGACGGGTTAAATGGGCGCTGTCAGAATCGTAAACGTTTCATATGTTGTACATCTTGGCAAAATAAGAGAATTGTTTTCATCTTTTTATAGAAATCATGGCTTATTAAAAAAGACCACTAGGGGTCCCCATAACATCCAGAACATAATCCTGTCCGGCTGCCGCATCATCTTTGTCCCAGCTGAAGCACAGGCTAAGTCCAGGAAGTGCGGGCGGGACTAGCGCTCCTCTTTGCTCATGCAGCATGAAAACAGAGGGGGGGGGGGGGGTTATATATATAGGGGGGCGAGGGGTTGATGTGCTGTTTTTAAGGTAAAGTGACCTCCATCCCTGTCCTGTTCTTCTGTCCTGTGGATCTGAACTTCTTGGTTTCTTCTATGAAGCAGGACATTTTAAGAAATGCTTGTATACTGGAAATATGTTTAATTTTTAATAAGGCACCCGTTTTTAGATCTATTTACCTTCATGGTAAAAACCACCTGAAGCACCATAGTGTACTAATTGGGTCCTAAGAGAAGGGGTCCTGACAAAAGGCGTCCTTACAAAATGGTTTGTTACAGAAGGGGTTCTGATGCCATCTTCTCCCTTATCGGAAAGAAACGATATGAGTTTTTGGCTAGTTCCCTCACCCACAAACCTTCAGTGTTCGCAAAGTCATTAAAGGGGTACTCCGCCCATAGACATCTTATCCCCTATCCAAAGGATAGGGGATAAGATGTCTGATTGTGGGGTTCCACTGCTGGGCATCCCCATGATCTCCCTGCTGCACCCAACACTCCTTCACAGCACTGGGTGCAGCGTCACACCCCCTCCCATAGACTTGCATTGAGGGGGCATGGCCCCACGATCTCAGCTGCGCCACCCCAGACATTCGGTGAATGGAGCGAACTTCACTCCGTGTCGGATGACTGGTGATGCGGGGGAAGAGGCTCGTGCCATCACGGCCACGCCCCGCTTGTGCTATCACGGCCACGCCGCCTCAGTGCAAGTCTATGACTTGCATTGAGGGGGAGTGGCCGTGACGTCACAAGTGGGGCGTGACCGTGACGTCACGAGCCTCCGACGCTGCACCCAATGCTCTAATCGAACCCCGGGTGCAGCGAGGAGATCACGTGGTCCTCAGCAGCGGGACCCCCCACGATCAGTCATCTTATCCCCTATCTTATCCCCTACCCTTATCCCCTATCCTTATGCCCTATCTTATCCCCTATCCTTATCCATAGGAGATAAGATGTCTAGGGGCAGAGTACCCCTTTAAGCCTTGTGGGAAGAAGAATGGGGCCAATCTCCATGGTGCCATCTCTTTCTATCAACCCACCATGGTGCCATCTCTTTCATCAACCCACCATGAACCTCACGAGCCGTCTCCATGGCATGTCCTGATAGGTTTCCATTCTATTTAGCGCTTTAGGCAAACTCTATACAGAATGATTTTCATGTGAAAAATGAAAGAAGCGATCTGATTGGTTGCTATGGGCAACTCAGCAGCTTTTCCTCTGCACAGGTTTTGATAAATCTCCCCCTATTTGTTTATCTATTTACTAGAAAAGTCTCAATGGTTTCCAATGGTGAAACGGCAGATGTCTAGACGGTAGCCCAGTTCTGTCCAGACATGGCCAGCAGATGTGGACTCCACTGTGTCACTGATGTTGTCTCAGATCGGGCAGATCTTTGGCTGGGGGGGCAGATACACTATAACCCCCCACAGGAAGAAGTTTCAGGGTGTTAGATTCGGTGATCATGGCGAATCGGCGCAACATTGTGAAATTGTTATTTCTGGTGCGACCGGTCCAACGCTCCGGTAGACTTACATTCCGATATTGACAAACATCCAAACCGGAATGTGGAGGTGACCGTCCTGCTGATAGATACGTGGGGGCAGATCTTTTTCTATGTGGGGTATAAGCCGTTTCCATAGAGTGTCCAGGTAGCAACGGCCATTGACGGGAACCTCCGCAAAGAAGAAGGGACTAGAGAGTTTGCGCCATTCATTGCACAGAACACATCCCTTATGTTCTCCATAAGGACACATGGTTCCCCAAAATCTACCATTGTGATGACTGACCTTTCCCCTGAGGAGAAAGGAAACCTCATTGAAAACACCAGCCTGTCAGTGAATTAATGGGGTACTCCGCTTCTAGGCATCTTATCCCCTACCCAAAGGATACCCCTGCGATCTCCCCGCTGCACCGGGCATTCTTTTAGAGCATCAGGTGCAGCGTCGGAGGCTCGTGACGTCACGGCCACACACCCTCAATGCAAGTCTATGGGAGGGGGCGTGACGGACGTCACGCCCCCTCCCATAGACTTGCATCGAGGGGGCGTATATGTGACGTCATGAGCGTGCGTGACCGTGACATCTCAAGCCTCCACCCAACATCGCCACTCAACCGGCACGGAGTGAAGTTCGCTCCGTGCACCGTGTGTCTGGGGTGCCGCAGCCGAGATCGTGGGGGTCCCCAGCGGCGGGACCACCGCAATCAGACATCTTATCCTCTATCTTTTAGATAGGGGATAAGATGCCTAGGGGCGGAGTACACCTTTAATCTTCTTCCAATCGGCCCTGCAAGTCAATGCAAAAGTCACGCGTTTCGGGTTCGTCATCTGGTTGGACGTTTTGATAATAGACTCCGTTCCGTGGTTTGTGACCCCCTGTATTTTCATTCTATCCCGGTCCCACTTAGATTTTTGATCACCGAAACTACCGACCTTTGCATTAGCACTTTTTTTCAGTATTTCGTATGTTACCATGGTAACCATATACTACAAATTCATTATGAAGAATATGTCAGGCCTAAAAAAGAACAAGGAAACTTATTTGCGAGCTAATTGAGCATCATGAGGAGGTGAAGGACGCCGTGAAGGTCGTGCTCCCTGCACCCCTCCTCATAGATGCGGGTCACACTCTGCACTTCACAATAAGAAATAAATGACTTAAAGACAGAAGGCGACTTGTTCCTTCATAGAGAGAATGATCCGGAGAAGCTTGTTACTTTAATTACTATGGCGGATTGCGAGCGTCTGCCCTGGAACAGACAAGACATTGACAGATCGCCCAGGAGGAAACCATAAATCACCGTCTCCCCACATCACAAGACCGCGCTATTCTTTTTTTTTTTTGCTTTGCTGCTCGACTTGTTCCTTTTTTCGTGTGTTGTTCTTGTTGGATGGGGCCATTGTCTGGATTAATTTCTGGCTGTTTTGTGCTTGTAATATTTTATGTTGAGTCTATCTGATGTTCTCGCTGCCTTTCCATCACTCGCACTTCGTCTTGTTAATTCTGAAGAGAGTGGAGCCGGATCCGAGCGCCTTTCTATAGATAATATCCGCATCAATATTTCTGCTACTCAAGCGGAGCAGCGCACAGCCAGAGAAATAATTGTTATCTTTTCAGTAAACTCAATAGCGGAAAAATGCGGAAAAGAAGGAAAATGTTAAGTCTTAAAAACCAAAGGGGGGGGGGGGGAGGGGTTGGTTCAGGTAATCTCCGAGGAAAGGGAAATTGGTGTAAAATACTGAAGGAACCAGATGAAGGGTGGAGGAGAACAAGGGCGACTGATCTGTTGGGGTTTCCATTCAGACCAAACCTGACTCCTCCCGCTCATCTAGAGTCATATAATGATCACATCAAAGACATAACGAGTAATTATGGCGCCCACATCCCCATTCAGGGTACAAGAATAATACACGGTGATGTCACAGTACAGGGATAATACACAGTGGTGTCACAGTACAGGGATAATATATAGTGATGTCACAGTACAGGGATAATACACAGTGATGTCACAGTACAGGGATAATACATAGTGATATCACAGTACAGGGATAATACACAGTGATGTCACAGTACAGGGATAATACACAGTGATGTCACAGTACAGGGATAATACACAGTGATGTCACAGTACAGGGATAATACACAGTGATGTCACAGTACAGGGATAATACATACAATGATGTCACAGTACAGGGATAATACACAGTGATGTCACAGTACAGGATAATACACAGTGATGTCACAGTACAGGGATAATACACACAGTGATGTCACAGTACAGGTATAATACACACAGTGATGTCACAGTACAGGGATAATACACAGTGATGTCACAGTACAGGGATAATACACAGTGATGTCACAGTACAGGGATAATACACAGTGATGTCACAGTACAGGGATAATACACAGTGATGTCACAGTACAGGGATAATACACAGTGATGTCACAGTACAGGGATAATACATACAATGATGTCACAGTACAGGGATAATACACAGTGATGTCACAGTACAGGGATAATACACAGTGATGTCACAGTACAGGGATAATACACAGTGATGTCACAGTACAGAGAAAATACACACAGTGATGTCACAGTACAGGGATAATACACAGTGATGTCACAGTACAGGGATAATACACAGTGATGTCACAGTACAGGGATAATACACAGTGATGTCACAGTACAGAGATAATACACAGTGATGTCACAGTACAGGGATAATACACAGTGATGTCACAGTACAGAGATAATACACAGTGATGTCACAGTACAGGGATAATACACAGTGATGTCACAGTACAGGGATAATACACAGTGATGTCACAGTACAGGGATAATACAAAGTGATGTCACAGTATAGGGATAATACATATAATGATGTCACAGTACAGAGATAATACACACAGTGATGTCACAGTACAGAGATAATACACAGTGATGTCACAGTACAGGGATAATACACAGTGATGTCACAGTACAGAGATAATACACAGTGATGTCACAGTAAAGGGATAATACACAGTGATGTCACAGTACAGGGATAATACACAGTGATGTCACAGTACAGGGATAATACAAAGTGATGTCACAGTATAGGGATAATACATACAATGATGTCACAGTACAGAGATAATACACACAGTGATGTCACAGTACAGGGATAATACATACAGTGATGTCACAGTACAGGGATAATACACAGTGATGTCACAGTACAGGGATAATACACAGTGATGTCACAGTACAGAGATAATACACAGTGATGTCACAGTACAGGGATAATACACAGTGATGTCACAGTACAGGGATAATACAAAGTGATGTCACAGTATAGGGATAATACATACAATGATGTCACAGTACAGAGATAATACACACAGTGATGTCACAGTACAGGGATAATACATACAGTGATGTCACAGTACAGGGATAATACACAGTGATGTCACAGTACAGGGATAATACACATAGTGATGTCACAGTACAGGGATAATACACAGTGATGTCACAGTACAGGGATAATACATACAATGATGTCACAGTACAGGGATAATACACAGTGATGTCACAGTACAGGGATAATACACAGTGATGTCACAGTACAGGGATAATACACACAGTGATGTCACAGTACAAGGATAATACACAGTGATGTCACAGTACAGGGATAATACACAGTGATGTCACAGTACAGGGATAATACATACAATGATGTCACAGTACAGGGATAATACACAGTGATGTCACAGTACAGGGATAATACACAGTGATGTCACAGTACAGGGATAATACACACAGTGATGTCACAGTACAGGGATAATATACACAGTGATGTCACAGTACAGGGATAATATACACAGTGATGTCACAGTACAGGGATAATACACAGTGATGTCACAGTACAGGGATAATACACAGTGATGTCACAGTACAGGGATAATACACAGTGATGTCACAGAAAAGGGATAATACACAGTGATGTCACAGTACAGGGATAATACACAGTGATGTCACAGTAGAGGGATAATACACACAGTGATGTCACAGTACAGGGATAATATACACAGTGATGTCACAGTACAGGGATAATACACACAGTGATGTCACAGTACAGGGATAATACACAGTGATGTCACAGTACAGGTATAATACACAGTGATGTCACAGTACAGGGATAATACACAGTGATGTCACAGTACAGGGATAATACACAGTGATGTCACAGTACAGGGATAATACACAGTGATGTCACAGTACAGGGATAATATACATAGTGATGTCACAGTACAGGGATAATACATAGTGATGTCACAGTACAGGGATAATACACAGTGATGTCACAGTACAGGGATAATACACAGTGATGTCACAGTACAGGGATAATACACAGTGATGTCACAGTACAGGGATAATACACACAGTGATGTCACAGTACAGGGATAATACACAGTGATGTCACAGTACAGGGATAATACACAGTGACGTCACAGTACAGGGATAATACACAGTG
Source organism: Hyla sarda (assembly GCF_029499605.1). Lineage (NCBI taxonomy): Eukaryota > Metazoa > Chordata > Amphibia > Anura > Hylidae > Hyla > Hyla sarda. The sequence goes on along the minus strand of NC_079190.1, from coordinate 510,550,125 downwards.
ATGTCACAGTACAGGGATAATACACAGTGATGTCACAGTACAGGGATAATACACAGTGATGTCACAGTACAGGGATAATACACAGTGATGTCACAGTACAGGGATAATACACAGTGATGTCACAGTACAGAGATAATACACAGTGACGTCACAGTACAGGAGTATCTTCATGAGGAGACAACCCCTTGAAGTAACATCTCCCTACCATACATCTATGTGCAGCATCTAATACACCGGAGTCATTTACAAAAATATTTTATTGCCATCAGTCAACGTGTGGGACCAAAGGACTTTGTGGTTATGTAATGGATGTCATTTCCATGATCCTGAAATTGTATTGTGAGAAGGGTCATGAGAAGCCTTGGGACATCAGTGACCGTATAGATTATTGTGGTATATTGCGGTATATTCCCCCTTTACAAAGCTTTTAATGACTTTTGTATCACATTGTACTTTCTACTCCCAGACCGTGCGCAGTGGACGTCGTGGCCTCTTGTTGGAAATATTACTGAGTCACCAAAAAAAGAAGGATTGCGGCCAACGGGGCATAAAATTCTCCCATCTACAGTTAGTATTAAACCGTTACACAGCGGGGTGAATGTAACAACCAGACCTGTCGATTCTATGTTTCTGAATGGTTTCCATGGAGACCGACCAATAAAGCCTTTTTTAACACTGTAATATTGTGTATGAGGGGACCCCCTGCCCGGTCCGAGGCGCCCGCTCACCCTAATGACTATATGCCCCCCGCGGAGCGCATAGAGGAGCCAAGTCACCGGAGGAACATTCTGAGGCTTTCAATGGATCCACCCTGGGCTCTATACAAAACAACAAGCGTTACGTCTAACGTAAGTGGGGCCACCGGGGTCACCTGCTGAATATTTATTCCGCAAAATTATACACATTAAAAATGTGCTACTGTGAAATGGTCAGACGGCGTAATGACAGAAGCTCAACCTGGAAAGAGCAGAAAGCTGTGATTGTAGCACGACATGGCGGTAAAGGCTGCACTACGACCACTGCACCAAACACACAGCTCCCAAGAGACACCTACCAACACAACGCAACGCAACGCAAAAGAATCCAACACAATAATTCACATCCATTTATACTACACAGGAATGGTACAAAATAGGAAAACTGATCAGAAAGAGTGTGGTATAATAATTCCAGAACATAGGAGCAGTATTATAGTAGTTATATTCTTGTATATAGGATCAGTATTATAGCAGTTATATTATTGTATATAGGAGCAGTATTATAGTAGTTGTTACGCCGAGCGCTCCGGGTCCCCGTTCCTCCCCGGAGCGCTCGCCTCATCCTCGTTGCTGCAGCGCCCCGGTCAGATCTCCTGACCGGGTGCACTGCGGTACCGCCTCCAGCCGGGATGCGATTCGCGATGCGGGTGGCGCCCGCTCGCGATGCGCACCCCGGTCCCCGTACCTGACTCGCTCTCCGTCGGTCGTGTCCCGGCGCGCGCGGCCCCGCTCCCTAGGGCGCGCGCGCGCCGGGTCTCTGCGATTTAAAGGGCCAGTGCACCTATGATGGTGCCTGGTCCAATCTTCCTAATTACCTTGATTAGTTTCCACCTGTGCACTCCCTACTTATACCTCACTTCCCCTGCACTCCCTTGCCGGATCTTGATGCCCTTGTGCCTAGTGAAAGCGTTCCCTTGTTTGTTCCTAGCCCGTGTTCCTGACCTCCTGCCGTTGCCCCTGACTACGATCCTTGCTGCCTGCCCCGACCTTCTGCTACGTCCGACCTTGCTTCTGCCTACTCCCTTGTACCGCGCCTATCTTCAGCAGCCAGAGAGGTGAGCCGTTGCTAGTGGATACGACCTGGTCACTACCGCCGCTGCAAGACCATCCCGCTTTGCGGCGGGCTCTGGTGAAAACCAGTAGTGACTTAGAACCGGTCCACTAGCACGGTCTCGCCAATCCCTCTCTGGCACAGAGGATCCACCTCCTACCAGCCGGGATCGTGACAGTCCTCCTACCAGCCGGGATCGTGACAGTAGATCCGGCCATGGATCCCGCTGAAGTTCCTCTGCCAGTTGTCGCCGACCTCACCACGGTGATTGCCCAGCAAGCCCAACAGATTGCCCAGCAAGCCCAACGGATTGCCCAGCGAAATCACCAGCTGGCATACTTGACCACCGTGACACTGCAACTTCAGTCACAGATACAGCAGCTGCTGCCACAGACACAGCAGCTACAACAACCATCTCCTACGCCGGCTCCTGCAACTCCTCCGCAGCAACCGGCCGCTCCTAACCCCTGCTTGTCCCTGCCGGACAAATTTGATGAGGACTCTGGACTCTGCCGTGGTCTCCTTTCTGGAAAGGCCTTGTCTGGGGCCACACCACTCTGGGACCGCAATGATCCTGCCACAGCCACAGTCCAGTCCTTCTTCGCTGAGGTCCGTGGTGTCTTCGAGGAGCCTGCCCGAGCTTCTTCTGCCGAGACTGCCCTGCTGAACCTGGCCCAGGGTGTTTCTTCCGTTGGCGAATACGCCATTCAGTTCCGTGCTCTTGCTTCCGAGTTGTCCTGGAATAGTGAGGCTCTCTGCGCGACCTTTAAAAAAGGCCTATCCAGCAACATTAAAGATGTTCTGGCCGCACGAGAAACTCCTGCTAACCTACATGAACTCATTCATCTTGCCACTCGCATTGACATGCGTTTTTCCGGATGGCGTCTGGAGCTCCACCTGGATATGGACTTTGTTCGCACAAGGCGTTTTTTCTCCCCGGCTCCTCTCTCCTCTGGTCCTCTGCAAACCGTTCCTGTGCCTCCCGCCGTGGAGGCTATGCAAGTTGACCGGTCTCGCTTGACACCTCAAGAGAGGTCACGACGCCGCATGGAGAATCTTTGCCTGTACTATGCCAGTACCGAACACTTCCTGAAGGATTGTCCTATCCGTCCTCCCCGCCTGGAAAGACGTACGCTGACTCCGCACAAAGGTGACACAGTTCTTGATGTCAACTCTGCTTCTCCACGCCTTACTGTGCCTGTGCGGATATCTGCCTCTGCCTTCTCCTTCTCTACTATGGCCTTCTTGGATTCCGGATCTGCAGGAAATTTTTTTTTGGCCTCTCTTATCAACAGGTTCAACGTCCCTGTGACCAGTCTCGCCAGACCCCTCTACAGCAATTGTGTTAACAATGAAAGTTTGGACTGTGCCGTGCGTTACCGCACGGAACCCCTCCTAATGTGCATCGGACCTCTTCACGAAAGAGTTGAGTTTTTGTTCCTCAGGTTCTTTGGACCCAAGAAGAGGGGGAGACCCAAGGGGGGGGGGGGTACTGTTACGCCGAGCGCTCCGGGTCCCCGTTCCTCCCCGGAGCGCTCGCCTCATCCTCGTTGCTGCAGCGCCCCGGTCAGATCTCCTGACCGGGTGCACTGCGGTACCGCCTCCAGCCGGGATGCGATTCGCGATGCGGGTGGCGCCCGCTCGCGATGCGCACCCCGGTCCCCGTACCTGACTCGCTCTCCGTCGGTCCTGTCCCGGCGCGCGCGGCCCCGCTCCCTAGGGCGCGCGCGCGCCGGGTCTCTGCGATTTAAAGGGCCAGTGCACCTATGATGGTGCCTGGTCCAATCTTCCTAATTACCTTGATTAGTTTCCACCTGTGCACTCCCTACTTATACCTCACTTCCCCTGCACTCCCTTGCCGGATCTTGATGCCCTTGTGCCTAGTGAAAGCGTTCCCTTGTTTGTTCCTAGCCCGTGTTCCTGACCTCCTGCCGTTGCCCCTGACTACGATCCTTGCTGCCTGCCCCGACCTTCTGCTACGTCCGACCTTGCTTGTGCCTACTCCCTTGTACCGCGCCTATCTTCAGCAGCCAGAGAGGTGAGCCGTTGCTAGTGGATACGACCTGGTCACTACCGCCGCTGCAAGACCATCCCGCTTTGCGGCGGGCTCTGGTGAAAACCAGTAGTGACTTAGAACCGGTCCACTAGCACGGTCTCGCCAATCCCTCTCTGGCACAGAGGATCCACCTCCTACCAGCCGGGATCGTGACAGTCCTCCTACCAGCCGGGATCGTGACAGTAGTTATATTCTTGTATATAGAGGCAGTATTATAGTAGTTATATTCTTGTATATAGGAGCAGTATTATAGTAGTTATATTCTTGTATATAGGAGCAGTATTATAGTAGATATATTCTTGCATATAGGGGCAGTATTATAGTAGTTATATTCTTGTATATAGTAGCAGTATTATAGTAGTTATATTCTTGTATATAGGAGCAGTATTATAGTAGTTATATTCTTGTATATAGGAGCAGTATTATAGTAGTTATATTCTTGTATATAGGAGACAGTATTATAGTAGTTATATTCATGTATATAGGGGCAGTATTATAATAGTTATATTATTGTATATAGGAGCAGTATTATAGTAGTTATATTCTTGTATATAGGGAACAGTATTATAGTAGTTATATTCTTGTATATAGGAGCAGTATTATAGTAGTTATATTCTTGTATATAGGAGTAGTATTATAGTAGTTATATTCTTGTATATAGGAGCAGTATTATAGTAGTTATATTCTTGTATATAAGAGCAGTATTATAGTAGTTATATTCTTGTATATAGAAGCAGTATTATAGTAGTTATATTCTTGTATATAGGAGCAGTATTATAGTAGTTATATTCTTATACATAGGAGCAGTATTATAGTAGTTATATTCTTGTATATAGGAGCAGTATTATAGTAGGTATATTCTTGTATATAGGAGGCAGTATTATAGTAGTTATATTCTTGTATATAGGAGCAGTATTATAGTAGTTATATTCTTGTATGTAGGAGGCAGTATTATAGTAGTTATATTCTTGTATATAGGAGCAGTATTATAGTAGTTATATTCTTGTATATAGGAGGCAGTATTATAGTAATTATATTCTTGTATATAGGAGCAGTATTATAGTAGTTATATTCTTGTATATAGGAGCAGTATTATAGCAGTTATATTCTTGTATATAGGAGCAGTATTATAGCAGTTATATTCTTGTATATATAGGAGCAGTATTATAGTAGTTATATTATTGTATATAGGAGCAGTATTATAGTAGTTATATTATTGTATATAGGAGCAGTATTATAGTAGTTATATTCTTGTATATAGGAGGCAGTATTATAGTAGTTATGTTCTTGTATATAGGAGCAGTATTATAGTAGTTATCTTCTTGTATATAGAAGCAGCATTATAGTAGTTATATTCTTGTACATAGGAGCAGTATTATAGTAGTTATATTCTTGTATATAGGAGCAGTACTATAGTAGTTATATTCTTGTATATAGGAGCAGTACTATAGTAGTAATATTCTTGTGTATAGGAGCAGTATTATAGTAGTTATATTCTTGTATATAGGAGCACTATTATAGTAGGTATATTCTTGTATATAGGAGCAGTATTATAGTAGTTATATTCTTGTATATAGGAGTAGTATTATAGTAGTTATATTCTTGTATATAGGAGCAGTATTATAGTAGTTATATTCTTGTATATAAGAGCAGTATTATAGTAGTTATATTCTTGTATATAGAAGCAGTATTATAGTAGTTATATTCTTGTATATAGGAGCAGTATTATAGTAGTTATATTCTTATACATAGGAGCAGTATTATAGTAGTTATATTCTTGTATATAGGAGCAGTATTATAGTAGGTATATTCTTGTATATAGGAGGCAGTATTATAGTAGTTATATTCTTGTATATAGGAGCAGTATTATAGTAGTTATATTCTTGTATGTAGGAGGCAGTATTATAGTAGTTATATTCTTGTATATAGGAGCAGTATTATAGTAGTTATATTCTTGTATATAGGAGGCAGTATTATAGTAGTTATATTCTTGTATATAGGAGCAGTATTATAGTAGTTATATTCTTGTATATAGGAGCAGTATTATAGCAGTTATATTCTTGTATATAGGAGCAGTATTATAGCAGTTATATTCTTGTATATATAGGAGCAGTATTATAGTAGTTATATTATTGTATATAGGAGCAGTATTATAGTAGTTATATTATTGTATATAGGAGCAGTATTATAGTAGTTATATTCTTGTATATAGGAGGCAGTATTATAGTAGTTATATTCTTGTACATAGGAGCAGTATTATAGTAGTTATCTTCTTGTATATAGAAGCAGCATTATAGTAGTTATATTCTTGTACATAGGAGCAGTATTATAGTAGTTATATTCTTGTATATAGGAGCAGTACTATAGTAGTTATATTCTTGTATATAGGAGCAGTATTATAGTAGTTATATTCTTGTGTATAGGAGCAGTATTATAGTAGTTATATTCTTGTATATAGGAGCACTATTATAGTAGGTATATTCTTGTATATAGGAGCAGTATTATAGTAGTTATATTCTTGTATATAGGGAACAGTATTATAGTAGTTATATTCTTGTGTATAGGAGCAGTATTATAGTAGTTATATTCTTGTATATAGCAGCGGTATTATAGTAGTTATATTCTTGTATATAGGAGCAGTATTATAGTAGTTATATTCTTGTATATAGGAGCAGTATTATAGCAGTTATATTCTTGTATATAGGAGCAGTATTATAGTAGTTATATTCTTGTATATAGGAGTAGTATTATAGTAGATATATTCTTGTATATAAGGGCAGTATTATAGTAGTTATATTCTTGTAAATAAGGGCAGTATTATATTAGTTATATTCTTGTATATAGGGGCAGTATTATAGTAGTTATATTCTTGTATATAGGAGCAGTATTATAGTAGTTATATTCTTGTATATAGGGGCAGTATTATAGTAGTTATATTCTTGTATATAGGAGCAGTATTATAGTAGGTATATTCTTGTATATAGGAGGCAGTATTATAGTAGTTATATTCTTGTATATAGGAACAGTATTATAGTAGTTATAGTCTTGTATACAGGAGCAGTATTATAGAAGTTATATTCTTGTATATAGGAGCAGTATTATAGTAGTTATATTCTTGTATATAGGAGGCAGTATTATAGTAGTTATATTCTTGTATATAGAAGCAGTATTATAGAAGTTATATTCTTGTATATGGGAGCAGTATTATAGTAGTTATATTCTTGTATATAGGAGCAGTATTATAGTAGTTATATTCTTGTATATAGGAGCAGTATTATAGTAGTTATATTCTTGTATATAGGAGCAGTATTATAGTAGTTATATTCTTGTATATAGGAGCAGTATTATAGTAGTTATATTCTTGTATATAGGAGGCAGTATTATAGTAGTTATATTCTTGTATATGGGAGCAGTATTATAGTAGTTATATTCTTGTATATAGGAGCAGTATTATAGTAGTTATATTCTTGTATATAGGAGCAGTATTATAGTAGTTATATTCTTGTATATAGGAGCAGTATTATAGTAGTTATATTCTTGTATATAGGAGACAGTATTATAGTAGTTATATTCTTGTACATAGGAGCAGTATTATAGTAGTTATAGTCTTGTATATAGGAGCAGTATTATAGTAGTTATATTCTTGTATATAGGAGCAGTATTATAGTAGTTATATTCTTGTATATAGGAGCAGTATTATAGTAGTTATATTCTTGTATATAGGAGCAGTATTATAGTAGTTATAGTCTTGTATATAGAAGCAGTATTATAGTAGTTATATTCTTGTATATAGGAGACAGTATTATAGTAGTTAGATTCTTGTACATAGGATCAATAACAATAAGCTGGATCTCGTTCCAGTTCTGTAGACTTATATAGTGCAGGAGGAGTCGTCACTTTCTTGGTGATTCCATTATTAGGTGAGTGCCACTTCTAGGTTTAGGCCACATCATCTAACCATATAACACTTTGCGGCGTCCAGTCGCTGACTACACTGTAAGCTCCACCGTCCTCCACATATTCCGTTTATTTGCTCCACATATTCTGTGTCCTATATAGCAGACAGCAGAGTTCTTCTTTTGTCCAGCAGGATAAACACTACATGACATGGACCTGGTAGCGGCAGCTGAATTACGCCTCATTTGCATATTCATGAGCTCATTAGGGGCATGTGTACTTAGCGCCAGAAGAGCAGAGTTGTAATGCGTAATGACACTTGTGCGGCATTCCCGGCATTAACTAATGGGACCAAACGGAGCCGTGAGGGACGCGGTCTCATCATGGTGTAATGGGGCAGCGGTTAGTTCCCTTAAAGAGAAAGCTTCATAAATGATTAAGTCGCTTTGGGTGCAGAAACATAAAATGAAAATGTTCCTAACTAAAAAGCCTTCTGACAGTCCTCGGGAAGATGGCCGCGATGAGAGCCAACCTGATACATCTACGACTGCGGTCTCAAACTATTGCCCTCCAGCTGTTGCAAAACTCCAACTCCCAGCATGCCCGGACAGCCGTTGGCTGTCCGGGCATGCAGGGAGTTGGAATTTTCTAACATCTGGAGGGCCACAGTTTGAGACCGCTGATCTACGAGAAGTTGGCCAGGAAATAATAGAAAATTCCATCCTTCCAGTACTTATCAGCTGCTGTATGCTACACAGGAAGTTAAGTTGTTCTTTCCAGTCTGACCACAGTGCTCTCTGCTGACACCTCTGTCCATGTCAGGAACTGTCATTTATGGGGGCATTCCCTGGACTTCTCAAGGTGGGGTTCAAATGTCTTCATTTGGGTTTTTAAAATGTTGATTACTATAACCAGTAGGTAGTAGAGATGAGTTAAAGGGGTTCTCCAGTGAAAAAAAAAAAAAATTATATATATATATATATATATATATATATATATATATATATATATAAAAATTTTAATCAACTGGTGCAAGAAATTTATACAGATTTGTAAATTGCTTCTAAAAAAAATTCTTAATCCTTCCAGTACTTATCAGCTGCTGTATGCTTCTCAGGAAGTTGTGTAGTTTTTTCCAGTCTGACCACAGTGTTCTCTGCTGACACCTCTGTCCATGTCAGGGACTGTCCAGAGCAGGAGAGGTTTGCTATGGGGATTTGCTCCTGCTCTGGACAGTTCGTAAAATGAACAGAGGTGTCAGTAGAGAGCACTGTGGTCAGACAGAAAGGAAATTCAAAAAGAAAAGAACTACCTGTGGAGCATACAGCAGCTGATAAGTACTGGAAGGATTAAGATTTTTAAATTGAAGTAATTTACAAATCTGTTTAACTTTCTGGCACCAGTTGATTTAAAAAAATAGAATAAAAATGTTTAAAAAATTCCAGGGGAGTACCCCTTTAATAACTCCATAGGTGAATGTCATTCTTAAAGATATACACACACTATTTCTTAACCAAGTCGATACAGAGAACACATACTGTGTCCTGATTGGGGCATCTTCTACATTTTGATACAATCTTTCCAGCTCATCTGTTCCCAAGAGATTGCAGATAAGGTCCATGAGGTATAACATAGAAGGTGTCAGTGAATGCGGATCACAATGTGGCTGTGTCTCCAGATTTAAAGGGGATATGACATTTATCTGGCTGCTGGCAAAATCCTCCAAAAAAGGTGAAAAGAGGAGAAAATGATCTGACAAGAGATGATAGGTGGGATCAGCGGTGACAGCTCGGCCCTGTCATTACACTTGTGGGATCAGCGGTGACAGCTCGGCCCTGTCATTACACTTGTGGGATCAGCGGTGACAGCTCGGCCCTGTCATTACACTTGTGGGATCAGCGGTGACAGCTCGGCCCTGTCATTGTCTCCTGTCTTTGACACAGAACCAAATTCCCAGGATAGACTTAAAGGGTTACTTCGCTCCCCAGTGACCGGAACATTGAGTTCCGAATGCTGTGTGCGTGCTTCCGTGTTCACGCCTGCCCCCTCGTGACGTCATGTCCTGCCCCCTCAATGAAAGTCTATGGGAAAAGGGCACGATGGCCATCACGCCCCCTCCCATAGACTTGCATTGAGGGGGCGTGACGTCACGAGGGAGCAGGCGTGAACACGGAAGCACGCACACAGCATTCGGAACTCAATGTAGCGGAGTAACCCTTTAAAACAGTATCACAACATTTTTCCTACCTGCTTCCACCACTAGGGGAGCTCAGGAGCGGTAGTGTGACGTTTTACTCCCGGGCACCTGCTGCCGGGGCCAAAAACGTCACACTGCCGATCAGCCTATCGCCGGCCGAGTCAGGACTTTGCTGCGGCCGGTAATTGGCTGAGTGCGGTATGACTCGCCGACCACTGGCAACCAGGAAGAGGATCGCGGCGGAGACCAGAGTGGGTTACCGGGGGCACCGAGGGAGCGAAGGAAGGTATGTACCTCTTTATTTTTTTACAGCTGGCAGTATGGAGTACAATTTTCCTATTCTGGAGTACTCCTTTAAGTGTAATACACACACAGTATGCAGAATCTCATCAGCTCCATCTAGAGGTAACTTCAGGCAGCCAGAGTTTTCTCTTTTTACTGGAGGTTTTTAGGGGGTTCGGAGACCTGTACCAAATTCCAAGAACAGACATTGAATTGCATGACATTTTCCCTTCCTGCTGCCACCACTAGGGGAGCTCATGAGCTCACTTGTCTTGTTTTGATGTAATTGTACACAAAGTATGCAGTAAGTTCATCAGCTCCATCTAGAGGTGACTTTAGGATTTTAAAATCTGTACCAAATTCCCAGTACAGACATTAAATCATATGGCAACATTCTTCCTTTTTTCAGCCACCACTAGGGGAGCTCAGGAGCTCATTGTCTTGTTATCGAGTGTAATGTCCGTGTCAGGAACTGCCCAGAGTAGGAGCAAATCCCCAAAGCAAACCTCTCCTGATCTGGACAGTTCCTGACACGGACAGAGATGGCAGCAGAGATCATTTTTATCAGACTGGAAAGAACTACACAACTTCCTGTGGCGCATACAGCAGCTGATAAGTCCTGGAAGGGTTAATATTTTTAAATAGAAGTAATTTCTAAATCTGTTTAACCTTCTGGCACCAGTTAAAAAAATAAAATAAAAAAGTTTTCCACCGCAGTACCCCTTTAAGGAACATATTTCCAGAATTGCCATATATACTGACAGACAGAGGTCGTAGAGCAAAGCCCATATAAGTCATTTGGAGGCCATTGGAAATCTGGGCGAATGACTAAAAATCGTAATAGAGCCTCATAATTATACAGAACGGAAAAGAAGCCACAACGTATCAAACGTGGAGGGATTCCGCTCGCATTACCTGCGCCTTCGTAATTTCCCAACGAGTAGCAGATAAAACGCAGCGGCGACAGATGGTTAAAGGCAGGGACAAGACACGGGAGCGAGATCAGTGGCGAGACGCGGCGCACATCAAATGCCACAAATATAAAGAGGCAGATTAGAAATGCAAAGAGAAGAAACTTAAAACGCGACAGCGCGAGTGACACGCACACTTGCTAAAGGGAACTTCAAAGATGTCCTTCTTGATGCTACAAACGCAGGAGATCAGTGGCGGCGAGAGACGTGCGCAGGATGCACGAAGAACGTGACAAGATCACAGGCGAGGTGTGGGGGGGGGACCAGACTCTGTTTACTGCAGCCTGACTTTAAAGGGGCAGCCACAGTGGGATAAGGACTGAAATGACCCCAGTGGTCTTCAAACTATGTCCCTCCAGCTGTTGCACAACTACAATTCCCAGCATGCCCGGACAGCCGTCGGCTATAATAATATAGACCAGTGTCTCCAAACTGTGGCCCTCCAGCTGTTGCAAAACTACAACTCCCAGCATGCCCTGACAGACGTTGGTTTTTATAATATAGATCAGTGGTATCCAAACTGTGGCCCTCCAGCTGTTGCAAAACTATAACTCCCAGCATGCCCTGACAGCCGTTGATTTTTATAATATAGGTCAGTGTTTCCAAATTGTAACCTTTCAGCTGTTGCAAAACTACAACTCACAGCATGCCCAGATAGCTGTTGAGTATTATAATATAATCCAGTGTCTCCAAACTGTGGCCCTCCAACTGTTTCAAAACTACAGCTCCCATCATTCCCGGACCAGTGTCTCCAAACTGTGACCTTTCATCTGTTGCAAAACTACAACCCCCAGCATGCCTGGACAGCCGTTGGTTTTTATAATATAGTCCAATGTCTCCAAACTGTGGCCCTCCAGCTGTTTCAAAACTACAACTCCCAGCATGCCTGGACAGCCATTGGCTATAGACCAGTGTTTCCAAATTGTATCCTTTCAGGTGATGCAAAACTACAACTCCCAGCATGCCTGGACAGCCGTTGGCTATTATAATATAATCCAGTGTCTCCAAACTGTGGCCCTCCAGCTGTTTCAAAACTACAACTCCCATCATGCCTGGACAGCCGTTGGCTATTCTAATATAGACCAGTGTTTCCAAATTGTAACCTTTCAGCTGTTGCAAAACTACAACTCCCAGCATGCCCAGATAGCTGTTGGTTATTATAATATAGACCAGTGTCTCCAAACTGTGGCCCTCCAGCTGTTGCAAAACTATAACTCCCAACATGCCTGTTGTATGGGTCTAAGGTGGTAATAAGTCTCCTTGAAGCAGTGTTTTCCAACCAGGGAACCGCCAGCATTTGCAAAACTACAACTCCCAGCATGCCTGGACAGCCTTTGGCTGTCCAGGCATGCTGGGAGTTGTAGTTTTGCAACAGCTGGAGGCACACTGGTTGGGAAACACTGCTTTGGAGGCTGTGCAAAGTAGTCTTAGACATATCTGTCTAAGACTACGCCGCTGGGGACCCCCACAATCTCCGAGGCCGGCAGCGGCGGCGTCCGGAACACGGAAGCATTAAAAGAGTCAAATGTTTATAAGAAACGACAAAGAATAAAGACACAAAAGATGCAATAATTAGAAATAAAGTCATTAATCCCTTAACCCCCTAAAAGCCAATTTTCACTTTAGCATTTTCGGGTTTTTTCCCTCCTTGCTTTATAAGAGCCATAACTCTCATTTTTTCACATAACGACTCATAGGAGGCTCGTTTTTTGTGGGACCAATTGTACTTTGCGATAAAAACCTTTCATTTTAACCCTAAAACGTACGGCAAAAATTTTGGGGCTTTCATTTTATACGCAGTGGTAGAATTTATTCTGTGGGTCAATACCATTACAACAGTCCATATGCGTTTCTATTATTGTACTGCTTTAAAGGGGTACTCCCGTGGAAAACTTTTTTTTTTTTTAAATCAACTGGTGCCAGAAAGTTAAACAGATTTGTAAATTACTTCTATTAAAAACTCTTAATCCTTCCAGTACTTTTTAGAGGAAATGCTTTTGTTTTTGGATTTCTCTTCCGTCATGACCACAGTGCTCTCTGCTGACCTCTGCTGTCCATTTTAGGAACTGTCCAGAGCAGGAGAAAATCCCTATGGCAAACATATGCTACTCTGGACAGTTCCTAAAATGGACAGCAGAGGTCAGCAGAGAGCACTGTGGTCGTGACAGAAGAGAAATAAAAATAAAAAAAAGCATTTCCTCTGTAGTATACAGCCTCTAAGAAATACTGGAAGGATTAAGATTTTTTTAATAGAAGTCATTTACAAATCTGTTTAACTTTCTGGCACCAGTTGATTTAAAAAAAATAAATAAATAAAAAAAGGCATTCTTTTTGAAATACAGAGCTCTCTGCTGACATCACGAGCACAGTGCTCTCTGCTGACATCTCTGCCCATTTTAGGAACTGGAAATGAGTAAAAGGAAATCCCCATAGCAAACATATGCTGTTCCGGACAGTTCCTAAAATGGACAGAGATGTCAGCAGAGAACACCGTGCTCGTGATGTCAGCAGAGAGCTCTGTATTTCAAAAAGAAAATAATTTCCGCTGTAGTATTCAGCAGCTAATAAGTACAGGATGGATTAAGATTTTTTAATAGAAGTAATTTACAAATCTGTTTAACTTTCTGGCACCAGTTGATTTAAAAAAGAAAAAAAAGTTTTTCACCGGAGTACCCCTTTAACAAATGATGTATGTAACTGCCCTATTCGGATTCCTTTAACTTATTTATTTTTCCCTGTACGGGGCTGTATAAGGTCTCATTGTTTGCACCCTGAGCTGCTGTTTATATCAATATCACTTTTGCCCATATCTGACATTTTAATTACATTTTATTACTATTTTTCAGGGTTGTGATGTGACCAAAAATCATAAATTTTGGACTTTGGTATTTTTTTTACATTAACACCATTCACTGTACAGGATAAGCAAGTTAAAGGGGGTCAGAAGAGGGAATTTTTTTTTTAAATAATTGTTTATTTTAAAGATTTTTTTTTCTTTTTACAACAAATACAAAATACAAAGAAAATATGTCCTTTGTTAAAAAAGTTTGTGTGTTTTGTTTTTAAAGCGGTACAATAATAGTAAAGCGTGTAAACATGGGGATCGGTTTCATTGTTTTGATCTACAGAATAAAGTCATTTTTACCGCAAAACGCACTGCGTCCAAACAATATTATTATTTTTTTATTTATTTATTTAATTATATTTTTATTTTCAATTTCCCCTCCCCCTGGTGACTGTGCAGACTAATGCAGTAAATGGGGCAGAAATAAATAACAAACACTATTGGCCACACAACAGGAATAAATACAAGAATGTCCCAAACATCGGCCAAAGTTTCATATTATATTGGTGAATTCATCAATGAGTCACCTAGTGATGAGCACGAATATTCGTAATGCAATTTTTTATCGCGAATATCGGCACTTATTTAGAATATAATGTTATATATTCGTAATGACGAATATTTGTTTTTGCTTTTTTTTTCACATGCAAATTTTTATGCAAATTTTTGCATGGAAATAAAAGGGACTGAACTTAGCAAATATGGGAATTTCGCAAACATAGGACGAATAATTGTCAATATATTTGAGAAATATTGCAAATTTGAATATGGCCCCTGCCGCTCATCACTATCAATGACCCAAAGTTTAAAGAATCGTCCGGAACAAGGAAGTACATTTTTGGTTGTGTTGTTCATTGTATGGTGAAATCAAGGGAGTCATTGCAAAGTTCAACTGGTCCTGCAAAAAACAAGCCCTCATATGGGACTGTGGATGGAAAAATAAAAGACTTATGGCCTCTCAGAAGGTGAGGAAGAAAAACAAAAATGAAAATGGACTGTGTCCTCAAGGGGGCGATGTCCGTCATTGACTGTGTTTGTAGACATTAAAGGGAAACTATCAGCTTTCTCCCCCCGCACTAACAGGTACTGGCTGGTAGTGCAGGGGACGATGATCAGTTTGGTCCTTACCATGCCCAGATCCGCTGCGCCGTTCGGCTATAATCTTCTATTTTTGGAATATGCAAATGAGGTGCTAACTGGCAACAGCCGGGCTAACTCGCACTCTAACGTCATTGCCGGGCTGCAGCGCCGCCCAGCTCATCAATATTCCTCCCATACCTCCTCTCACCCTCTTCTCCCCACTCTGTAATGAAGAGAGAGGGGAGGAATATTGATGAGCTGGGCGTACGCTGCCAGTTAGCCCGGCCGATGCCAGTTAGCACCTCATTTGCATATTCCGAAAATAGAAGATTAGGGACAAACGTTGCGGCGGAACCGGGCACGGCAAGGACCAATCTAATCAGCGTCCCCCTGCACTACCAGCCAGTACCACAGGTTAGTGCAGGGGAGAAAGCTGACAGTTTTCCTTTAAAGGGGTATTCCGACCAAAGATATCACACCACGCCCCCTCGTGACGTCACACCACACCCCCTCCCATAGACATGAATGGAGGGGCGTGGCATGACATCACGAGGGGGCGTGGCATGAAGTCACGTCTCCAGTCCAGGAAACACCGAGGTTTTCGAGACTGGAGCAGCAACCCATAGTAGAACACGTGCGCTGCATGGAGATAGCAGCGGGACCCCCACAATCAGACATCTTATCCCCTATGCTTTGGACAGGTATACCTTGTGTCGTCCCAGGAATTAAAGGGGTATTGACAATTCTCTTAAAGGCTTTGCGGCCCCTCTGGCAGCGGACGGTATCGGAAAGAAAAAATCAGCCGAAGCAGGCGACAGTAACTCCCATTAACTGTTACCCAAGGGTCATATAATGGATTATAAACTCTCCGACCAAGTGCCGGAGGCGATGACACTGCGGTGACTATTAACCCCCTGTTATTCTCTGTTCACATTAAATTTCATTCAGCTCTGTAATAGTGCGGACTCCCCCCCCCCCCCCCCCCCCTCCCCCCCTGGTGACTGTGCAGACTAATGGGGCAGAAATAAATAACAAACACTATTGGCCACACAACCAGAATAAATACAAGAATGTCCCAAACATCGGCCAAAGTTTCATATTATATTGGTGAATTATTCAATGATAAAAGTTCAAAGAATCGGCCGGAACAATGGAGGAAAATTCTATCCAAACAAAGAACTTTCCGAGATAAACTTTGAACAAAGCACCATGGAAATCCAAGGAGCCCGGATGAACGGACCATATGGTATGCACAAACAGAGGGAATTTATGGTCCATTAAAGTTTGTGGCTGCCACATGCCGGGCTGTTACACTACAAAATGTTTGTCAATCTATTTATAATGCTGCAGCAGCTGCCTGAGGTCTGGTGCCAGGATGAAGGTGCCAACTGGAGGAAGGTACCAAGGGTAAAAGTCTATGAAGAAACATGTACAGGTATGTATCCCCATTGTAATCTAAATACTATCATACTGCCCCCTATGTAAAAGAAAATATTTATCATAATACCGCCCCTATATACAAGAATATAACTACTATAATACTGCCTCCTATATACAAGAATATAACTACTATAATACTGCTCCTATATACAAGAATATAACTACAATAATACTGCTCCTATATACAAGAATATAACTACTATAATACTGCTCCTATATACAAGAATATAACTACTATAATACTGCTCCTATATACAAGAATATAACTACTATAATACTGCTCCTATGTACAAGAATATAACTACTATATTACTGCTCCTATATACAAGAATATAACTACTATAATACTCCTCCTATATACAAGAATATAACTTCTATAACACTGCTCCAACATACAAGAATATAACTACTATAATACTGCTCCTATATACAAGAATATAATTACTATAATACTGCTCCTATATACAAGTGTTACGCCGAGCGCTCCGGGTCCCCGTTCCTCCCCGGAGCGCTCGCCTCATCCTCGTTGCTGCAGCGCCCCGGTCAGATCCACTGACCGGGTGCGCTGCGGTACCGCCTCCAGCCGGGATGCGATTCGCGATGCGGGTGGCGCCCGCTCGCGATGCGCACCCCGGTCCCCGTACCTGACTCGCTCTCCGTCGGTCCTGTCCCGGCGCGCGCGGCCCCGCTCCCTAGGGCGCGCGCGCGCCGGGTCTCTGCAATTTAAAGGGCCAGTGCACCAATGTTGGTGCCTGGCCCAATCTTCCCAATTACCAATTAGTGTGATCACCTGTGTACTTCCCTATATTACCTCACTTCCCCTGCACTCCCTTGCCGGATCTTGTTGCCTTAGTGCCTAGTGAAAGCGTTCCCTTGTCTGTTCCTAGCCCGTGTTCCTGACCTCCTGCCGTTGCCCCTGACTACGATCCTTGCTGCCTGCCTCGACCTTCTGCTACGTCCGACCTTGCTTCTGCCTACTCCCTTGTACCTCGCCTATCTTCAGTATCTTCAGCAGCCAGAGAGGTGAGCCGTTGCTAGTGGATACGACCTGGTCACTACCGCCGCAGCAAGACCATCCCGCTTTGCGGCGGGCTCTGGTGAAAACCAGTAGTGTCTTAGAACCGGTCCACTAGCACGGTCCTCGCTATCCCTCTCTGGCACAGAGGATCCACTACCTGCCAGCCGGCATCGTGACAGTAGATCCGGCCATGGATCCCGCTGAAGTTCCTCTGCCAGTTGTCGCTGACCTCCCTACGCTGGTCGCCCAGCAAGCTCGTCAGATCGCCCAGCAGTCGCAACAGATAGCGCAACGAGATCAACAGCTGGCATACTTGACCTCCGAGGCACTGCGTATTCAGTCACAGATACAGCAGCTGCAGCCGCAGATACAGCAACAGCTACAGCTGCAACTACCATCTCCTCCGCCGGCTCCTGCAACTCCTCCGCAGCAACCGGTCCTTCCTAACCCCTGCTTGTCCCTGCCGGACAAATTTGGCGTAAAGATCGCCCAACGAGATCAACAGCTGGCATACTTGATCTCCGAGACACAGCGTCTTCAGTCACAGTTACAGCAGCTGCTGCCGCAGATACAGCAACTTCAGTCACAGCAGCTGCTGCCGCAGATACAGCAACTTCAGTCACAGCTACAGCTGCAACAACCATCTCCTCCGCCGGCTCCTGCAACTCCTCCGCAGCAACCGGCCGTTCTTAACCCCTGCTTGTCCCTGCCGGACAAGTTTGATGGGGACCGCAATGATTCTGCCACAGCCACAGTCCAGTCCTTCTTCGCTGAGGTCCGTGGTGTCTTCGAGGAGCCTGCCCGAGCTTCTTCTGCCGAGATTGCCCTGCTGAACCTGGAACAGGGTGTTTCTTCCGTTGGCGAGTACGCCATTCAGTTCCGTGCTCTTGCTTACGAGTTGTCCTGGAATAGTGAGGTTCTCTGCGCGACCTTTAAAAAAGGCCTATCCAGCAACATTAAAGATGTTCTGGCCGCACGAGAGACTCCTGCTAATCTACATGAACTCATTCATCTTGCCACTCGCATTGACATGCGTTCTTCCGGATGGCGTCTGGAGCTCCGCCTGGATATGGACTTTGTTCGCACGAAGCGTTTTTTCTCCCCGGCTCCTCTCTCCTCTGGTCCTCTGCAATCCGTTCCTGTGCTTCCCGCCGCGGAGGCTATGCAAGTTGACCGGTCTCGCTTGACACCTCTAGAGAGGACACGACGCCGCATGGAGAATCTTTGCCTGTACTATGCCGGTACCGAACATTTCCTGAAGGATTGTCCTATCCGTCCTCCCCGCCTGGAAAGACGTACGCTGACTCCGCACAAAGGTGACACAGTTCTTGATGTCAACTCTGCTTCTCCACGCCTTACTGTGCCTGTGCGGATATCTGCCTCTACCTTCTCCTTCTCTACTTTGGTCTCCTTGGATTCCGGATCTGCAGGAAAAATTTTTTTGGCCTCTCCTATCAACAGGTTCTACGTCCCTGTGACCAGTCTCGCCAGACCCCTCTACATCTATTGTATTAACAATAAAAGATTGGACTGTCTCATGCGTTTCCGCACAGAACCCCTCCTAATGTGCATCGGACCTCATCACGGAAAAATTTACTTTTTTTTCCTCAGGTTCTTTGGCCCCAAGAAGAGGGGGAGACCCAAGGGGGGGGGTACTGTTACGCCGAGCGCTCCGGGTCCCCGTTCCTCCCCGGAGCGCTCGCCTCATCCTCGTTGCTGCAGCGCCCCGGTCAGATCCACTGACCGGGTGCGCTGCGGTACCGCCTCCAGCCGGGATGCGATTCGCGATGCGGGTGGCGCCCGCTCGCGATGCGCACCCCGGTCCCCGTACCTGACTCGCTCTCCGTCGGTCCTGTCCCGGCGCGCGCGGCCCCGCTCCCTAGGGCGCGCGCGCGCCGGGTCTCTGCAATTTAAAGGGCCAGTGCACCAATGTTGGTGCCTGGCCCAATCTTCCCAATTACCAATTAGTGTGATCACCTGTGTACTTCCCTATATTACCTCACTTCCCCTGCACTCCCTTGCCGGATCTTGTTGCCTTAGTGCCTAGTGAAAGCGTTCCCTTGTCTGTTCCTAGCCCGTGTTCCTGACCTCCTGCCGTTGCCCCTGACTACGATCCTTGCTGCCTGCCTCGACCTTCTGCTACGTCCGACCTTGCTTCTGCCTACTCCCTTGTACCTCGCCTATCTTCAGTATCTTCAGCAGCCAGAGAGGTGAGCCGTTGCTAGTGGATACGACCTGGTCACTACCGCCGCAGCAAGACCATCCCGCTTTGCGGCGGGCTCTGGTGAAAACCAGTAGTGTCTTAGAACCGGTCCACTAGCACGGTCCTCGCTATCCCTCTCTGGCACAGAGGATCCACTACCTGCCAGCCGGCATCGTGACAACAAGAATATATCTACTATAATACTGCTCCTATATACAAGAATATAACTACTATAATACTGCCTCCTATATACAAGAATATAACTACTATAATACTGCTCCTATATACAAGAATATAACTACTATAATACTGCTCCTATATACAAGAATATAACTTCTATAACACTGCTCCAACATACAAGAATATAACTACTATAATACTGCTCCTATATACAAGAATATAATTACTATAATACTGCTCCTATATACAAGAATATAACTACTATAATACTGCTCCTATATACAAGAATATAACTACTATAATACTGCTCATATATTCAAGAATATAACTACTGTAATACTGCTCATATATACAAGAATATGACTACTGTAATACTGCTCCTATATACAAGAATATAACTACTATAATACTGCTCCTATATACAAGAATATAACTACTATTATACTGCTCCTATATACAAGAATATAACTACTATAATACTGCTCCTATATACAAGAAGATATATACTATAATTCTGCCTCCTATATACAAGAATATAACTACTATAATACTGCTCCTATATGCAAGAATATATCTACTATAATATTGCCTCCTATATACAAGAATATAACTACTATAATACTGCCTCCTATCTACAAGAATATAACTACTATAATACTGCTCCTATATACAAGATATACAAGAATATAACTACAATAATATTGTTCCTATATACAAGAATATAACTACTATAATACTGTCCCCTATATACAAGAATATAACTACTATAATACTGCTCCTATTTACAAGAATATAACTACTATAATACTGCTCCTATATACAAGAATATAACTACTATAATACTGCTCCTATATACAAGAATATAACTGCTATAATACTGCCTCCTATATACAAGAATATAACTACTATAATACTGCGTCCTATATACAGAATATAACTATTATAATACTGCTCCTATATACAATAATATAATTATATTAATACGGCTCCTATATGCAAGAATATAACTACTATAATACTGCTCCTATATACAAGAATATAACTACTATAATACTGCTCCTATATACAAGAATATAACTACTATAATACTGCTCCTATATACAAGAATATAACTACTATAATACTGTCTCCTATATACAAGAATATAACTACTATAATACTGCTCCTATATACAAGAATATAACTACTATAATACTGCTCCTATATACAAGAATATATCTACTATAATACTGCTCCTATATACAAGAATATAACTACTATAATACTGCTCCTATATACAAGAATATATCTACTATAATACTGCTCCTATATACAAGAATATAACTACTATATTACCACCCCAATGAAATAGGTGATGGTGACAATGAGATGGGACCCTTGACACAATGAGAACATGCATTACACCGCATTACACATTCATAAATCCCGGAGTCGTCTTTACAGGGGAGCGAAGGGCAGGATCTGGCAGCTGTTTTGGAAATTAGAGATTGCACATGGAGGATTTTCAGGCTTCGTCTCCCTCATTAATAACCGTCGCTGTCTGTCGGAATTCTCCTCCGAAAAACCAACATGAGCTGAATATCTCCAGACCTATTATCAGAGCGGGCTCAGAAAAGGATGTGTTACTCCAGTGCTCCATATAGCTGTACTGGGTCATGTGATCACCCACAGAAAATCATGTGTCAGAGGAAGTAGTCAGTTCTGGGTCAGCTGACGTCCTGTGAACTACAACATGATGTAATTTCGCTTCTGTCCGACCCCTCCGAGCTCTATCAGTAGTGACACATCTTGATGTCTATTGTATTTGTTGGTGACTGGTAGGAAGCCCACCTGCATAGTAAGGGAATGTTATGTTTACCTAGCACTTTGACGAGTAGGATTTATTGTGTATTTTTGTTCCTTAAAGGGGTACTCCGCTGCTTAGCGTTTGGAACAAAATGTTCCGAACGCTGGAGCTGGCGCCGGGAGCTTGTGACGTCATAGCCCCCGCCCCCTATATGATGTCACGCCCCACCCCCTCAATGCAAGTCTATGGGAGGGGGGCGTGACGGCTGTCACGCCCCCTCCCATAGACTTGCAATTGAGGAGTAGGGGACGTGACATCATGAGGGGGCGGAGCTATGATGTCACAAGCTCTCGGCTCCAGCGTTTGTTCCAAACGCTGAGCAGCGGAGTACCCCTTTAATGTGCAGGCTGTATTTTTCAGCCCCGTTATAAACTAGACTTCTGTGTCACTGTCTCTGATATTTTGCACTCTTTGTCTGACTCTACGGAGCTAATCTCCCTGTTACCTAGCAACACGGCGTCCACCACATAACTTGTGGAAATGGCAGCGCGGCTCGGAGGAGCAGATCTGTACTTTTTCAGCTGGTCGGGTCTATTATGACCGTAATGATGATGCTTGTAATTACACGTTATTATCGCAATCTCGCCGTGTTTTGTTTCACGCCTTTACCTGACACTCACAAGGTCACATGCCGATGACGTCAGCCGCTTTGGTCTTTGGATTCAAATTTTTTTTTTTTTACATTTTTGAAGCCCAGATCATTGCATGCGAATAATATGTCTGGTTTTCTGATTATGGAGAAAGGTCAACGAGTCTTTGTTTTCGGATTCTCGGTAACAATTGCATTTGTTATAGCCGTATAGGATATTGCTGACATGGAGCCCCATTCAAAAGCTTGAAAAACTAAAATGTTAAATAAATTAATAAAATAAAAAATAAATACATAAAAAATAAAATAATAAATAAATACATAAAATAATAAATTAATTAATAAATACATAATAAATAAAATAATTAAAAAAAAATACATAAAAAATAAAATAATAAATAAATACATAAAATAATAAATTAATTACTAAATACATAATAAATAAAATTATAAAAAAAAATAAAAAATAATAAATATATTAATTAGAGATGAGCGAACTTACAGTAAATTCGATTCATCACGAACTTTCTCGGCTCGGCAGTTGATGAATTATCCTGCGTAAATTAGTTCAGCCTTCAGGTGCTCCGGTGGGCTGGAAAAGGTGGATACATTCCTAGGAAAGAGTCTCCTAGGACTGTATCCACCTTTTCCAGCCCATCGGAGCACCTGAAAGTTGAACTAATTTATGCAGGAAAAGTCATCAACTGCCGAGCCAAGAAGTTCGTGATGAATCGAATTTACTGTAAGTTCGCTCATCTCTAAAATTAATAAATACATAATAAATAAAATAATAAAAAATAAATATACATAATAAATAAAATAATAAAAAATGTATAAAATAATAAATAAATTAATAAATATATAATAAATAAAATAGATAAATAAAATAATAAATACATAATAAATAAAATAATAAATTAATTAATAAATACATAATAAATAAATAAATTGCGCCTTTATAAGGCATCTAATGTTGTAACCCAACCCTTGTTTGCTGACAATTCACAGGTTGTAGCCCCCCCTAGCAAGAAAGGCTTATTCCCGTCACGCCCCCACCCATAGACTTGCATTGAGGGGGCGTGGCCGTGACATCACGAGCCTCTGGCGCTGCACCCAACTTAAAACGAACATCGGGTGAAACGGGGAAATCGCGGGGGACCCCGCCATCAGACATCTTATCCTTTGGATAGGGGATAAGATGTCTAGAGGTGGAGTACCCCTTTAATCTGATCTACATCCAAGTCACGTTGACTCTTGTAGCTGGGGGGGGGGGACTTCTGCTCCTTGCTGATGGGTCAACTGGTGGAGCCACATCTGAAGCCAACGATGAAGGAAACCAAAGTAGTTGGTGACAAGAGGCGCCATCTCTGGGTCATGACCACTTATCTCAACATCTTCTCTAGAGACCTGGCCACAGATCTGACTGTTCCAATTTTGGCCAAGGTCTTGATGTGTCACGGTGCTCCCTCCTTTGTGAGCGGCCATATTCCCATCTCTATTAAGTTCCCCTTCATCATAAATCTGAGGCTGATGAGTCAATTAAACAGAACATTGATACTTCATACGTAAGCAAAACCCCAGACAGCACTGAGGACCTTTAGGGCCCCGGGCGTTCCTCTAGAAGGTCACCACCTTAGTAAC
This sequence comes from Hyla sarda, assembly GCF_029499605.1. Taxonomy (NCBI): domain Eukaryota; kingdom Metazoa; phylum Chordata; class Amphibia; order Anura; family Hylidae; genus Hyla; species Hyla sarda. The sequence goes on along the minus strand of NC_079190.1, from coordinate 510,526,071 downwards.
TGGAAACTGACAGATGTTAAAATTACTATAGACCCCCAACCCCGCCACCCCCCCCCACACACACACACACACAATTACTATCAACACCAAATGAGAAGAGAAAAAAAAAGTCGCGATATAGTCATTTTAAAAAAATTTAAGAAACGTTTTCCTTGATAATTATTTTTTTCAGTTGGTCAACCTATTGCTGTTAGAAAACGATTTATTTATTTATCTTTTATATTTGTTTAACTTTGAATTTCTTTTAAAAATAGAATTTAAAAAAAATGATAAAAGAAAAAAGAAGACAATGAAGAAATATGTTCTATAAATAAATGTGGGATTCTAAGTAAAATGATAAAATCAATAAACCGCAGACTGGGTATACAAGACTGAATGTCTCCAGGAAGTCTAGAAAGAAAATGTCCCCTAATTCCTTAAACTAATAACAGATCGTAATTAACCATTTACAGATATTAACATAATTAGGAAGAAAAAGTATAAAAAAGTAACATCGACATTGATACTATTTAATACAATATCTATAATATCTATATCTATCTGTCTCATATCTATCTATCTCATATCTATCTATCTATATCTATCTATCTCATATCTATCTATCTATATATCTCATATCTATCTATCTATATCTATCTATCTCATATCTATCTATCTATATCTATCTATCTCATATCTATCTATCTCATATCTATCTCATATCTATCTATCTATCTATCTCATATCTATCTATCTATCTATCTATCTATCTGTCTCATATCTATCTATCTCATATCTATCTATCTATCTATCTATCTCATATCTATCTCATATCTTTCTATCTATCTAATATCTATCTATCTATCTATCTCATATCTATCTATCTCATATCTATCTTATATCTATCTATCTCATATCTATCTCATATCTATCTATCTATCTCATATCTATCTATCGCATATCTATCTATCTCATATCTATCTATCTATCTATCTCATATCTATCTCATATCTATCTATCTATCTCATATCTATCTATCTATCTCATATCTATCTATCTATCTCATATCTATCTATCTATCCATCCATCCATCTCATTTTGATCCATCCATTCTCGTTCTATATTATGAGAATCCTGAGCTCCTGACTTCATGGATATATTCCTCCCCTCTGCTGTATACGGACTATAGAGGTCCCTATAGAAGAATGAGAGAAGCTGTGAGGGAGATTTTCTTTTCGGCTGAGTTCCGCTCCTTCTCATCCTCCCGGTTACGGATCTGTCAGGTCTGAAGGAATCCTCCAGATTTTTCTGACAGTTTTATCCAGTGGAGTGAGAGCACCAGGGGATAGAAGAATTCAGCATCCAGGCACGTAACGCTGACCGCCAGGCAACTGTGCGGGGTAATCGCTGCCTTGGATTGTTGGTCAAAAATAAACATAAAAACATCACAAAAAAAAACAAGG